>NW_028323358.1:0-56972 GCF_984573655.1 Nuphar pumila | reverse complement strand
GAGCCATGCAAAGATCGCGCTTAACCACATTGCAGCAACAACAAACACACGCCTTGCCGCGCACCTCCGTCTGGTGGAGCCTCGTCGGCAGCAACCGTTTCGTCGGCCGGTGCCACTGGCGCACCCTGCCCTTCGGGAGCTGCTTCTGCGCTCCCCTCTCCAGCCGTGGCCTCCTCGCCCCCCTCCTCCTCCTCCTCTTCCTCGTCCTCCTCTTCTTCCTCCTCTCGCACAGTGGTGACCGGCAGCGACGTCATGCTCTTCATCTCGTTGATGGACGTCGCCTCAATCTCAAGCAGCGTCGAGAGCTTCTCGCTGACGTCGGACAGCAGGACCGGCAGGTCGCTGAAGAACGCCTCGTCGTCGAGAGTGTTCTTCTTCTGGTGAAGCGTCAGCACCTCTGCGCCCTCGGTCACGTGCTCCTCGTCAACTGGAAGGTCCTGGTCATCGTGCTGCGATGTGAGCTCTGACTTGTTCGGCGTCATGCTGCGGCGGGAGAACGGACTGGCCAGCGACTTTCTGTTGGCTGCCATGCTGCATGCCGGATGCCGCATTCAGTACACCTCGTCACCGTGCGCAAGTGTTGGAGCGCCATTCTGGTACAATCTCTTTCAGAACAGCTACTGTGCAGGACCTCGAGTGCTGAAGGATGTAAAAGAAAGCGGGGGGGGGGGGGATGATGAGTGCATGTGATCCTCGACCTTCAGTTGTGCAGCTTCTATCGACAGCTGGGAGGAGAAAGTGTCAGGCACAGTGTACTGCCAAATTGCAGCAACGCATGGCAAGGTTGCATTGTGCCATGCTTTGCAGTCCCGTGGCAGTGGCCATGCAGTTGTCCCCAGCCTTTGAACACTGAAGATAGCAAATGCAAAACAAGCTCCACGCACCGATTGCACGATGACGGACTCTGGAAGGCATCGACATGAGGATGCATAGCAGCGATTCGCCAGAATGGGGTTCGACCCCCATTTTTGCCCCCCCTAAGTTACGCATTTTCAGGCATCGCGACCAGCAAAATACAGGGTCTGACAAAACGCTGATTACCAGGAGCACACCTCTCTTTTCGGTTGAGCGCGCCCTTCTTCGTCGGTGGCGTCGCAGTTGGAATTGTGCTCTGAGGCACCAGGTCGGAGGGCTCGATTTCCTTCAGGGCGACTCTCACCTTGTCCATCACGCTGTTCAAGCCTTGCTCTGCGCTGATGCAGACGGTGCGGAGCTTTTCAAAACTTTTTGCGTGTGGTGTCGATCTTGCGGTGCGCGTCTGCGATACGAGTCTCTACCTCCTCGCTGCCGTCGTCGACCGTGCTGGACTGCGTCGCCATGTCGGCTTCCAGCATCTCGTTTCGCTTGTTGATCAGCTCCAGTATGTTGTCCTGCAGATGCCACAGTCACATAAGAGAGGTACCAAATGAGCGCTTACAACATCTCGTCACTCCTGCAAGTATGGTTTGTGTAAAATGATGATGATGATGATGTATCGTTGAAATCACTGACCGCATCTGCGTGGACATTTGCAACTCCAATAACTACCTGGGAATCAGTGCTACCAGTACTGGATGGGTAAACTTGAAGCTTGGCTGAATGGTGCAGTTGGTTATGAGATGTGCCATCCTCTGTGCTCGCAATGCAAGCGTGAACTTGCCCCAGAGCCTGCCAATCTGTCTCACTTGCAGGTCCTTGGTTGAATGCAGCACCGGGGCTGTTCTCAGACATTGTCTGGGTTTGGTGGACACCTGACAGGTCAGGTCAGGCTATGCCGATTCAGGCTGATCCAGGAATGCTGTTCTCGGGGGATGGTAATGGTAGCCCTGATCCCCAATTGGTGTTTATTTTGAGTTGCCAATGTCCACGTGTATGTGGATGTAAAGGTACATGAACATCAATCTCACAAAAGGATACCGCACGTGCAGACCAGGCGGATGAACAAAACCTGAAAGATTCGCTAAAGTGTCAATCTTCTCTAAAGTGTCAATCAAAGCAACACGCAACCACTCTCGCAGCTCACCTTGACAGCCGCCTCCTTCTCCTCTGCCGCATGTACAAGCTGGCGCATGTTTTCTTCCTTAGACTTCAAGCCTTCCCAGTAAGCGATCACCTCTTCGGCTCGTCTGCTCCTGAGATGGTTCTCAGCCTGTTCCAGGATGCCTCCATCGCCTCGATCTTCGGTGCCAGTGCTTGAATTTGCATTTCGTATGCCTCCTGCTCCACGGCAATGCGTGCCAGCCTCTCCTTCTCCTTACGCGCCTCCTCTTCCTGTTTCTCCTTCCTGCGAGGCAAGCAGCTGGCTTAAGGACAGGCATTGGCATTGCATCATAGCCACAGCAGCAGATGCCAAAGAGGCTGATTGTGTGGCATTTCTAGATTTACATGCGTGCACTCTTGTGCAAGGAAGCAATTCATGCTTATGGAGAAGTTTCAATGACATTTATCACATCCGCGGAGGTATTCTATGTTCCGCAATGTAAGGCCTAATGATTCAGTCATGTGTATGATACCGTCATCGATACGTGTCTTATCAGCAGCTCAGCCTGGACGCAATGCCATAGCACAATCTTGATTGACATAACCGTACCTCCGCTGCTCTCGTAGCTCCTCCTTCTCCTGCCGTCGCTTCAGCTCTGTCACTTCTTTCTTGCGGTCCTTCATCTTCTTGTACCAGTCTTTCTTGGCATCCTCAAACATGCGCTTCATCTTTGTCAGCTGCCGCTCAGCTTCCTCCTTGGCAGCGCGCATGTCGTGCATGTGTTGAGTCAGAGTGGCATGGTCCTCCAGTGAGTCTTGCTTCATTTCCCGGCTTCTCTCACCTTTCTTTCCATGTCCATGTGGTCACTCCTCGTTCTCTCCCCAAGCAGGTAGTACAAACCTACAGCCAGCGCCCATGTCTCACCCAAAGCGCCTTCCATGCCGCGCAATCAAACTCATGAGCAAGCCATTTGCGATTTGTTGTGTGCTCTGAGATGATGCTTTCGTGCGAACACGGAATCTGTCATCACCTCCCATGAACAGGGGACCTGGCATGATTCCAATTTATTCATTTATATAAACAGCAGCACTGTTGTGCTGCTGCATTTGCCTTGCACCAACCTGCTCTCGCATTTCTTTGCTTGCGAGTTTCATGGCAGGAAGTATGCAAGCAGAAGTGACCCAGACATGCCGACACAAACATGCCAACAATATAGTAGGTGGGCCTCTTCTCTTGTTTGCTCTGGTTGGGTGCGAACCTGTTCTTGGCCTCCGCTTCGATGAGGTCCTCTTCAAGGCGTTTCATGTCTGCGTGCAAGTTCTTGATGGTGCTGAACTCGTTCTCGTAGCCGGCGGGAGTAAGCAGCTTGGCATCGCGTATGCTGGTGAGTACATCCACACACTTCTGCTCGAGTTTCTTGCACTCGGTGCGCAACTCGTTCAGCTTGAGCTTCTTCAGCTCGAGTTCCTTTTCAAGCTGACAGATTTGCTCTTGTTGAGCCTCTCCTCCTGCTGTCCCCATGAGGTCGGTCTTGATGTGCGCAATCGACTGTATGAGCACGGCTCGCTCGCGCTTTACCTCCTCCAGCTCCATTTTGAGCTCCTCCTCCTCCGTGAGTTCCTCCTCATAGAGCCGTGGCGTGTCCAATCGATTTGCTGTGTTAAAATCCTTCTCGGGGTCCTCGACCTCTTCCCCGATGAGCTTTGCTAGTTCGGGGGCTGACTGCAACACAGGCGTCGAACGTCATGCTTGCATAGAGCGTCCAGTGGTCGTAATAGCCTACCAGGGTGCGACACATTGTGAAACAGTGCAACACTGCAGGTCCCACCCATCGCATTTTGCAAAAGTCACGATTGTTTTGCACGGTGCTTGCACGTCGTGGCATGGTTGATGCTTGTCCCTTCGTTGTATCTGGGACCGTTCAGTCAGACGGTATGTCCACGGAAGGCCATATTGCATTGCCACAACGCTGTAGCTGAATGCCGTGATGATAAAGATCAGGTATCAGTGATCAGTAGAAGAGCTGCGCATCGACGAGAATGCTATGCGCTTCGCTCTTGGCAAATCCATTACATGACAGCTCCTGCTACTGCGTGCATGCATAATATATAACATGTATTCCGTGTCATCGAAATTCGTCTGGAAATAATCTCACAGCACAGCTTCTGATTCGATCGTATGGAGCGGCCAGGCTTGGGGCATTTCCCTGTTCAGAATCGTCGAAGTTCCCTCACTCTTGAAATCTTTCAGAGGCTTGTCACCACGAACAAGCATGATTGAGACACAACAGGCACACACGAGGCCTTCTGTAACGCACCTTCAACAGCTCCTCCTTCATTCGGAGCCTTGGAAGCTTCAAAGGCCCAGTTTTCTTTCGAACTGCAGCCATTGTCGTCACACCTGCTTGCTGATTTCGACAACTGCTGGTGAATGTCAAGGGAACGACACTTCCAAACATAAGATACTAGCAGTCGTCGATAAATTTGACCCTTCTACCAAGCAGGGCGAGAAACCAAAGCAAAACCACAGTCCGAGTCAAACAGGTAGGTATAGGTACCCTGGCCAGGCTCGACAACGAGGCACTGACTTGATGCTGTTTCGTCGCTGCATAAACGCACGTGCTTCGTCTTATGTAAATCATCAAGCAGGCTGGTTTTACTTCGCCTACGCATGCGGTTTCGAAAGCTGCGCCGAGGGAGGAGCATGACATAGGCAAGCGTGCTATCCAACACTATCGCTGGAACACGTGGGCTTCAACCGACACATGCAAAGCCATGTAAAGTGTGAGCAGCGCAAGGTTTGGTACAAGTGCTGTTTTCTAATGCGTGGTTATTGTGGTTCTTCGAGATACATTTTGAGTATCACCCAGGCTTCATTTTGCGACAAGCACAGAGGTTGACAAAACACAGGTTAAGGGCCTCATCAACTTCTGTTACCAGCAGATTTGTACTTCATCCACTCGCATAAGCTCTTTTTCTGTGGAGTATGGAGTGTAGTGCGTCGAAACAGCGGGATACACGAATGATGCGTGCAACTCGGTCCATCACTTTTCCACCTGCTCAAGCCTAAAATAAGCCGTGCATACGCCGAGGAACTGTTGAAACGCAAGCATGCATTGGAGCAGACCCAATTTGACGATCGACGTAAGCGAGCACCATCTTTTAGGACGTTCACCGCGAGCGAACAGGTGTGCATCAGTAACTCGTCATGTCGACCACTATCAGTCATGATGTCTGCCAACCTGATTGCTGCAGGCGTAAGGTACATCGTATTCACATGTTCTTGTATTTCGTGAAAACTAAAAACAGCCATTGTCCGTGGTCCCTCTGGCCCATGATGCTGACAAGTGTGCTTACGACATGCGCCGGATCACGGAGTTCATTAACTCGATGAATGCACAGCACCCCAGGGATCCTGAGATGTGCTGCTGTTGCATGAGATGCGAGTTTGCTGTCTGGACATGATGGCTTTCTCCGTACAGTGATATGTGAACATGTGCCGCAGTCAACCTGCGGCCTATCTGCTGAACCGTTCCTTCTCCTTCTAGCGTTTAACAACAACCGCTCGCCCAACTTCGGAGTCAGCATTTTCCCGTCAAATGAAATATATGATGACACTCATCACATTGATCACTGTTGACAAGTGCCTGGAGTGTCAATGCTGTCCTACCCAATGATCAAGCTCACACACTCGACAACAGCGTGAATAGCTCAGTGCACCGTAACTTGTATGGTTCCAATGGTCCAGTACCTCCATGCACCTCTGCAACTCAGCAGTTCCTTACCCCAGCATCATTGCCACACGCAGCAAGCTCACTGCCTTGGTTTGCCACGTGCGTTGCAACTGGCAATTGTCAGCAGCAGCGTCCACGACAAGGTCCTCCGCACCTCGCCCACAAAACATCGCCAGCGAATGGGAAAGGGACAAACTTCAAACTGGCTCTGTGTGATCTTCCAAAATGATCTGCGATGAAAGGCGTTACCTAGCACAGTCGATTGGCCGGCAACAAGCACCACATTCCTGGAAGATAACACACGGCCATGAGGTGGAGCGTGAACGCCCTTGAAGATAAATGTGTTCACATGGGTGATGGTTGCATCCAACTGGAGAGTCAGCACCAGACCTCTATTTGATACCCAAGTAGTTCTTGGAGTTGTCAACCATGTGGATGCGGTAGTGATGTACAAAGATACATCATTACATCACACAGATATTGGCAGGAAAAAGTCAACTAGCAGCCACGACAGCGCATTCGAAGTGATACAGCTCATTAAACGTCAGCGGTAGGATGTATCTCTCTTTGCACTTCCCCATTTACATGGATATTGGCAACTCCAAGAAACTTGGGAAGTAGTGCTACCATTACCGACAGCATGCAGCAACACATGGCCCCTCATCTGCCAATCGTCAACATGCCTTGGTATGAGAAAGCATGCACGATTCAGTCAGCAACGTTTTCTAAGCACATGCCACCAATCTCAGCACAGTAGCTGAGACACGCAAGCCATCGTACAACACCGTATGGTTGGTAGCATGCATGCAGATTTGCATCATCTGATTGTGTATGTGCTGATCCAACAACTGTGCAACGACCCAACCATCGTGACCGCATAGAGCAGCATCGGCAAAAGGCCATCAGTTCACAAGAGCATTTATGCTGCAGGTATGGTTTCCTTCGGGGATGCTTGCCATGAGCTTCTGTTTTTGTGCCTGCAGTCGGGATCCCAGCGAGGTTGTTCCCAACCTGTACCTAGGCTCCCTTAAAGCTGCAAACCGCCCCGAACAGCTGGAGGAGCATGGCATACGAGCTGTGGTCAATGCATCGATGGGAGTTTACAATCTTCCAGCAGGAGTCAGGGAGCTGAGGTTAGAAGTCCGGGACCAGCCAGATGCAGATCTGAAGCAGCATTTCTCTGCTAGCAATGCCTTCATCCAGCGGGCCCTGCAAGCTCGTGCGTTGCCCATACCATTTGTTGATCATTCTTTTTTGTCTTGGACGAAGTCCTCCTCCACACCGGGCATTGCTTCTCCCGTAGGCAAGAGATTCGTGGAGTTGGGCATGGATGAGCCACACTTTGTTGCATCTTGCACATGCCAAGAACCTCAACAGCGAGGTCTACAGTGGACATCGTTTGAGTGAGCGAACAAATATTTTCATCATGTGCACCGCAGTGCGCGTGATCAGCACTGGGGCTATGTCTGGGCAGTCTGGGCACCTCGCCCTTTGCAAGAACGCATATCGACTCCCTTTTCATCCGGCATGCATTTTTGTTATGCATTTTCGGGCAACTGGACCCAAAAATATACAGGGTCTGGCGACGCACTGTCTGTCTGTCTGGGTCTTCATGGCGGGAAGCACCGTTTGGACTTAGTGAAAACGTAAAGGGCTGCTAGGGGGCCACAATGCACAGCTTGCACACTCGCATTGGGTAGACCGGGCTCGTTGACCGATTTGGCTCCTCTGATGTGCTGCTGTCAGCTTTGATATCACATGCCCAGGTGAGCCCTGAGCTGTTGCTGGTAGATGTTATGCCAATCTCACGACCACCAGCGAGCTCAACATACTACAGCTTCTCTGGATGCTGTGCATTGTGACAAACCTGCAAATTGACATCGTAAGCGTTGCAGATCGACATATCTTCGCATCGAACAATCATGACGATCATTGCAAAACAGTGGGACGCACCGGTAAAGCAACTTTCTCGTTCTCTTGCACTGTGCATTCCTGCCATGACTTTCCCAAGCAGGCGTTCATGCTCGCACCAGAGGTTAAGGATGCTGCCATTCCCAAGGTAGTACTTGCAGCCGTCACTGCCCATGTGCGTGCTTCATCGTTGTAGAAAGGTCAGGGCATCGCCAGAACGGGGTTCGATCCCCATTTCTGCCCTGAATAATTTTGCATTTTCAAAGCTACAGACCCGCAAAGCACATTGCCTGGCGAAGCACTGAGAAGAGCTACACATCTCTGGCTTCACAATACATGCCAAGCGCCTGCAAGGATTGTGTACTTGTGAATCTCACATCATTTGTAGCCAGTAAAGCGCACAACTTCATCACATGCCAAGCACCTGCAACGCCTTGACCCTGCAAGGACTGTGCACTAGTGCCTTTCACAATATGCATAGCTAGTGACATTACCTACTTCAGGACGTTCGAAGTGAGCCACGGCGGTTGCAACAACAACCCTTGCATGGTCGGTTTTTCGTGGAACTGACCACACTTGGGTGCTCGATGCAGGAGAAGCCGTGCTGGTGCACTGTCAAGCTGGCATCTCGAGATCAGCCACCTTGGTCATAGCGTATCTCATCTTCTCAGGTGTGCTGGCTGCTTTGCGTGGCCCCTTTCAAAGTGAGAGGCTTTCAATATGTGCCAGTTAATGGTGCACAGATGTCATGGTTACGCTGCAACCTCTGTTCCGTTGTGCTCGATGGCAGGCTTGGTCTGTTTCGCGCGACACAACATGCAGCATCTGGCAATTCCCACAGCCAAATCACACCCAAGCTGCCTCGCATGGCGTAAAAGAGCTCTCACATCTCAGGACGGTGTCATGAGACCATAAACCCCCTTCTGACGTCGTGTTCAGGCAAGTTACGTCGGCTGTTTTAGCACTCGTCCATGCAATGCTCTCCTGCAATCGTTCGGTTGGCGCTCTACAGCTGGCTGACCTCTGGCTCCATGAGACAGGCACCGTTTTCAGTGCACCCATCACAAAGTGCCCCTGCATCCGTTGTCCGGACAGCATTGCACTGATGCTGACCACCGGCAGACGCATCTAGCAACAGTGCATTTGTTATTGTTGTGTTCACAGCACTACCGCATCCACATGGACAATGGCAACTCCAAGAACTACTTGGGAAGACGTCCGTCACCGGGAACTCTCAAGATTATTTACCCCAGCACTAGTCCGGCCCAGACAGGTTGAGTTCTGGAAAAACCGCTATTTGGGCGACGAATTCAGGGACACTTTGCGGTAAGTTGTTGATGGAGATGATCATATGATTCAGTGAGAATGCAGCCATTTTGTGTCCGTGTTTCCACGGACGCCTGTGGTATCTACATGCCAACCGTCCACGCACCGCACGCACATTGTAAAAGTCGCATGCGCCCGCCATCAGTCAGATAGCTCTACCACATAGTTCCTGGACAGTCGTAGCCTTGCGTAATTCACTTCAATACATCACATAGAGAATGGCAGGATGTAGTCAACAAGCAACCAAGTAGTCACAGTCGAAACAAAACAGATCACTGAACGTCAGCGATCGGGACAGGAAGGCCTGTCATATATCTCGAGATATGCGCAGCCGCTCGCAATCCCCTTCAGTACTATCATCCCCTATGCTATCATCCTCTATGCTATCTTCCCCAATACTATCATCCCGCATACTGTATCATCCCCCATGCTATCATCCCCTATGCTATCACACAGAGGCAACGCGGGTATGGCTTGCAGGCTTGAAACCCACACTGCACGATGCATACCAACACACAAAAAACAGGAAGCCAAACGTGCATCCGAACGAAGGCTTCTTTCGCCAATTGCAGGTGCGGGCTGCCCGCTTGCACACGCATTGCTTAGCATGATGTGCTAGGACCGTGTGTTTCGAAAACGGTTTCAGTTACGTAAAAGTGGAGAGTGGAGGGTGCAGTCAGGTTCCTGGGATGACAACAATACCATGTACTTGGAGTGGCCAGTGTCCATGTGGATTTCGATGGTGGTTAAGAAAACGATACATCAGCATCATCTACCATACCTTGGTGGGCATCCTCCCAACTGCAGGACTGAGGCCTTGTGGTTGTCAGCAGATGTGTCCGTTCGGCTGGTAAGCACATGCTTTCGCAGTACATGCGACATTGCACATGGCACTTGAAGCAATGCACATCAAGAGAAATGCACAACTGACAACATAATTGCCAGTTGTTTTTTTGCCCTCCACAGACATATCGGACTTCTGCATTTGGCCCCAAGACACGTTTGGCTCTTATTTTTGGACGTCCATCTGTGTCTGTTTGACGCAAGCTGCAGCGCTTTACGATTGCTTGCATCGACGCCGTTCTGCCACAGAGCTACGACAGAATGGGTTTCAACCCCCGTTTCTGTCCCCGAAAGTTCATATGTTTTTGAGTACCTGGACTCAAAAATCGGTGTCTGGCGAGACGCTATTTTGCCAATGTGCTAAGTGGTGGCTGATTGTGCAGGAGTATGAACAAGAGCTGCATGGAACTGTCACAATGTCCCTCCTAGATTATTACAAAGAAACGTTTCTGAACATGGGCTTCCCTCGGGACCGCGTCGACACGGTCATAGCAACGGCTGGTACCGACGACTATTACAAACTCATCGGCATGCTGCATTCGCGATCGGATTCTCGCCCAAATAGTGCCCTGAGTCACATGTCGTCGTGTCCTAGTAGCACTGAGGTTTGAGTGGCTGCAAATCTTGACTGAATGCGACCCATGAACCTCCTGGGTTCGCATAGCACCGTGGCCGCCTTCGTTGCACATTCAAATCTCCATGTTGTGAACTCCCCATAGCGTCTGTTGCAACTAGGCCTGTTAGTGTTTGTTGATGTGGCCATGAATGCGTGTGCCCCCAACTGCATCTTGACATCTACACTAGGAGCCTTACAAATCACGCGCGGAAATGCGCCTGTCCTGTTTAGCACTGTACAAGGGCGCACCATGTAACGAGCCTCCATCTGCCGGAAACTATCCACATGAGCCAGGAGAGAGTGTAAGCACCCTCTCCTGATGCGTCAGTGGCCTGGATAAGAGTCTCACGTTGTCCTTGGAGCGATACGGTAATGTCACCGTTCTTAGGATAGCTGCTGCACTGGATAGCTGTGTGTCTGACTCACAGCCATGTTGTCACGCCCCACAGCATGTCTGTCATCTCCCAATGCGACTGCTGATACAACCTGTAGACTCCGGCCTGGCAGCTCAAAGATGACTGGAAACAGTGAGAGTACAAGAGCACTAGCAAAGACGCATAAAACAAGGGCGGGTTCATTGCACGTTTATTGGGCAGGTGGGACACTACACCGTTTGATGTCAGGCGCGTGGCCATGGGTCAGATCCATATCAAAACACCCAGTTTAAAGATCAGACAGACTGGCGTCCATGATTCAAACGTTGTCATCAGGGAGCATAGAAGTCTGGCGCCCGCATCTGCTCTGTGGTGTTCTACCTAGGCCTACTCAATAGTGGCCACCGGATCTGCATGATGCATCCTTTTCAGTGGCCGCCCCTTCGAACGCATGGATATGCAAGCATGCAGCACTTCGCCGACAACATAAAGCGCTCCTCGTCTCAGAGAAGTGCTTTGGTAGTTCAGACCTCCAGGGGTCATGCTTTCAATCCTCTGCCAATGTCTTGGTACCCATTTTACAGGAAAAAATGAAGCGACAGTCAAGTAGCCTGTACGCCAAAAGAAAGGCATTGTGCGGTCTGGAGAAGCACTGGTGCAGCTAATGTCACGAATCCGATGACAGCGTTTCGGAGCTCGCCACATCTCCAGCTTCCTTTGCGGTCGTTTCCTCTTCAGCGGCCGCGAGCGTAGATCCTTGCTCGATAACATCTGCAGGGGTTTCCTCAGGTCCGCCTTTGAGCATGGAAGCCAGTGACAGCTCAGCGTTCGGGGCACCCTCAAGACTCTCATCGCCGGCTGCTTCGTCGATCAACGGCTCCTGCTGTGACGTACTATCTTCGTTCTGGCGACTTGAGGTTCGGGTCCGCCTGGGTTTCTCGCTTTCCTGGTCAACGCTGAATCGGTCCACAATTTCACCATCGACCGCCATTTCCTCCCTTTCCAAAGATTCTGCATCGGCCCTCATGCTAGCATGGTGTGTGCTGCTTTCTGCAACAGGAGCTTGAGCATCAATCAATTTCCTGGCAGGATCAACCTTCATGAGGGCCACTGCTGGGACATTTCTCTCTACACTTCAACGGAGAAACGAGCACGCTCTTGCCCATACATACATGTACACATCCGAGCTGCAAACTAAATGAAGCAACTATGTGCAGTGTCATTGCCTCTCATACAGGAGCATAAGAAACACCTAAGAAAGACGTGTAATGCAGTAAACAGTGTGCATGTTTGAAGAATGCCAGCCTTTACGGCGGGCGTACCATGATTTTTTTTCTCTTGAAGTAAGCATGTCCAGGTACGCCAGCCTCAGGTGACAGTAACACTAATTCCCAAGCAGCTCTTGGACTTCCCAATTTCCATGCGGATGCGGTAGTATTGTAAAAACGATCGTCATCATCATCGATGATTCAGCATGCATGCCGGCATACTCATTCGTTGCCAGGAGCAGGATCGTACTGCTCAGCATCTGACTGAGGGGAAGCGAAAATCGGGCGCTGTCGATGTTTGGGTTGGAGCTGTTTGCTGCACTTTGCGCCTCGTGTTGCTCGTCGTTGCTCTGTGTGGGTTTGGTACGAGAGTGCGACAGCATTGTCAGGGAGTCCCAGAACCCTTGCTGCATGACCTTGTCCGTTGGGTTGAGTGAGAGGCCCTGCCCAAACGCACTAGCCTGTAGAGAGCGACACGACAACTCGATCCAGATCAGGCTGTATCGTTGCTATGCACACGCAAAGCATGTGCTGTGGTTTGAGCTTTGGCCGCTCAAGCTGGCATTTTATTTAGTTCTTTGCTCGCCACCCTTACTATCCTGGTCAACAAAGCAGGCTAACTGTTTGGTCAGCACCTGCAACGTCATGGCTGAACCTGTCCGGGAGATCCTGTAGGTGTGGTACACGATGAGGCAAAGTAGCCTTCAGGGTAATGTGGGCCTTATCGGGTCCAAAGACATGAATTGATTGATGATTCATTCATTGATCAATTGATGAATGAAACACCCTGGGAGAACAATGATGAAGCACCCTCATGCTTAGATAGATGTCTGGCCCGAGCATGGCATGAGTGCATCTTGGACAAAGCATGGTCTGCGATGTTTGTTGGAAGCCCTGCGATCTTGAGGGCAATGTTAAAAAAAAATGGCGGATGTTGTCTTCTTTTGATTGGGCTTGATGGGCAAAACACATGGTGAGGGAGGGATACTAACTCTAAACCCAAAGATTGTTTGGTCACTCATACCTCATGTGCATGCGGGTGCGGTGATGCGAAGTAATTCACCAGAACGGAATTCGATCTCCATGTTTGCCCCCCCAAATCACCTTTTTTCAGTCATCGCGACCCGCAAATTACAGGGTCTGGCCAAATGCTGGTGGCGCACGAAACAACAGATTCAGATCGTGTGCAGAAGCGTACCGCAGCCGAGTACTCTTTCAGGTGGAAGTGTGCGTATCCCTTCTTGTACCATGCGTCACAGCTGGTTGGCAGGATCTCCAAGATACTGTCAGCATCCTCTACACACTCATACACTCCGGTCAGTAATGCCAGAAACTTGATCACAGCACAACCTTAGCCTATTGTTGCACGTAATCAAAGGCAGCAGAGGCAGGTTGGCGTGCCTTGTTTGCTTTGTCTCATGAGATGGTTTGCACATTCTAGTCTTCCCATGCCAAGTGGCGCTCGATCGTGTTTGCGCCATTCATCACTTGAAGCGGTGTGGCCCGCGCCAATTACGTGGTTTTTCCAATGGAGAGGACAGAAGCACAAACAGGCACTGGAATCGTTGTTCCAGGATGTAAATGGTGGTATTGTTTGCTGTGGAGGCTCTGTGATTATGAGGTGCGTGACGCGGGATGGCAGCTCCCTTGGGCAGGTTTGTGATCGGAGGAATATGTGCTGAAAGGGACATCACGCGGTGGAACAGTGTGCTTGTACCAAGCTCACGATGAGATCTGCTACACTAGAGGGGTTATGGTTTCGTATGTGGAATTTGCACTGTAACAATTTACCAGAATTTGAGGATCTTGTGGGACATGGGAATACCCCGGTCATCCAGAAAATCGGTGGGCGGATGGGCTGGCAGTGCTCTGAGCTTGGCGCACTTTTATAGATGCGCAACAAACCCCCGCATGCGGATATAAGGCATTCTGGACATCACGTGGCAGCGAGTAGGGGCAGTTTTGACATCAAGGGGGCACGCACCGAGAGCAGAGTCGAATTCGTGCAGTCCTGCGTACGCTAAAGCTCGTAGGCTCAGAAGTTTGTGAGATTGCGGCGTGATGGTCAGGGCCTCGTCCAGAAGGTCCACAGCCGAGTCGAATTGATGCTTTACGATGCATCGCTTGGCTCGAGCTCGAAGCTGCACGTTGAACCTGGGCTTTGCAAATGGCAGGGGACTTCACCAGCACACCGAACCTACACAGTGCCTTACAAAACACGGAGGGTACATGCTTCCCCTCACGAACATATCGTATGAATTATATAAACTATGAGACATGAATGCATTTGCACTTACCAACATGAATTTCTACCTGGCCTACCAGTTGAGCTGGGAAGCTTGCCCACATTTGTCGATGATTCCAAGATATGAGGATGGTGCATATTGGCGGACGCTGTGTCGTCGGAAATAGTATGTATGCACTTACCGCTATCCCACGCTTATCTGGCTCATCATTTCCTGGAATAAACAAGCCAGTGTTCTTCTGCATGATTTGGTACTTCACGAAGTGCAGGAGTCGACAACGGCAGCCTCACGCAACCAGCGCAGTACGCTTGCATCGACGTAAGGACAGATGTATATTGAAATCTTATTTGTTTCTCTTCAAGTATGCCTGCGAAGCCCCACTCGCAACTGATTGCGAATACTCCCCACCGGTCGATATTCTGGTTGTGACAGGTCAGTCGTTCTCCAAGGAATCCTTACGCAAATCAGAAAGGTGAAGAGCCAAGGACGTTAATTACAGACATAAACCCTTTTTTTCACATTATGTATCCCAGGTGACGCTTCTCGAAAGTAGAAGTCAGGGGTGCTCACCAGAATGCTGCTGGTAGCAATGCTGACGCACCATCCTTGTGCACTTTGATGGCGCACTCTGAAGCGTATGCCAGTTTACGGGACTCAGGGTTGCTGGCATCCGCTGATATACTTACGCAGTTTCACCTTCCACAAACTGTCAAAAACATACAGTGTCGGTGACACCGTAAGACTTCAGCGAAATGTGGCCTCCGCGTACCTGATATCGTCATGACGCGGATGCACCCGCGCTTTTTGATCAGGATCTGACACATTGAAGAATCTGGTACTGAAGACAAGCCCCTGAAAAAGGAAAGGAAGGTACATGAGCATCCATTCATGCGAATAAGCTATGAGAAACAACAGCCTTTGGCGTCCAATTGCGGAACTTGTACGACCGTGACACATTGTCTCTGGAACGACGCTTTTGAATTGTAAGGCCTCGCTCCCTGTCTTGTTCCAGTAGGAGATATCCGTTGACATGCGTAGCACGGTGCAGCCTTGCCAGGCCTTGCCGCTGCAGCCTCCTCGCGCATGTCCACCAGAGGCCACCAGCATACCTCGGCCTGAGGTTCGAGGACGGCGCAGCGTTTTAGGGGCCCTGTCGCTGATGTTGGCAGCAGGGCCCGCAGCTGCTGCGACCGAGCCCACACCTTTTCTGCAAAGCACAGGTGCTCGGGGATTCATCGCTGATGAAGAAGCGTATCTGCTGAACCTGCGCAAGGAGATAGAAGTCAATGCCCGTACCGAGTTTGAGAAAGAACGACAGGTTATCATGGACGAAGCTCGTGGAAATCAGACTGGTCTGTGCGTCCTCTTTCTTCCGAGATGTACCATGGCGAGTTTGTTGCTTACTGCGGTATCGAGATGTGACGTCATGCGGAAAAAGTGCTCTGCTTTTGTGCCTCCAGGTCATCCACTGACCTCGCGTGCGGAGTTATGAAAGCGGGAAGTAATTAAAAAAATTGAAATTCTGGTGAGGAACTTGAAGTAGTAAGTCTTCGTTTGCCTTGTTGTATGAGGTGGGTGCTATCTCGTTGCTATCCCGATAGCATGGGACAGCCGATTTGCATCTGTTGCATACACTGGGGTACAGCCTGCTTATCCGCTGATTCATAGATTTACTTGCTAGCTATACATCATTGCCATACGTTGGGTACAGTGGAAAGCTATCAGCACAGAAACGCTACCCGACTGCACTCGAGCATCCAAATCAGACAACCCCAGCGTTATCTCGAGATAATGAATCTTTGGTCGTCAAGCCCACTTATTACCAACGCTGAAATGGACCCGGTGCTGTCGCATAAGGGATATCGTCTGCGAGGGACTGTTATGGAGTTGGCAACGCTTGTCAGGGTTCGTGCTCACCAATGCCAGCTGACCGTCTGCATATCAAAGTCGCGACATGGGTCATTGCCAAGCAGTATCCATACATTTCAGTGGAACGCTCAAAGTCGTCTTCCACCTGTGAATCGTCGTCAAGAAACATAGGGGATGATGCCACAATTGCATAGCAGACTTGAACATCATCATCTGCATTACAAACAGTGATGGCCTTTGCTTGTATCTGCAGATGCGCAACGCCATTTGGTGTGGACATCGTTGGGATCACGGAAGTCCTGTTCCTCTTCGGCGCCCTCGCAGGTGGTATCTCCGCCCGGAATCGCAAAGCGGAGGCGGAGAAGCTGAATGAACAGCTCCGCAAGATCAACCTGCAGCTGCGCCAGCAAGCTCGTGCAGGGACCATGTACGCGCCAGGCCTCACATACGCCCCGGCAACCGCAAAATCGCCGCAAACCCTGAAGGTCGCGCTGAACAACTCCGCGGAGCAGGCTGAGGAGAGCAACTCAGCAGGGGCAGTGGCGCTGCAAATGCGGCCATCGCCACTCAGCACAATGGACGAGGAGCTCTCTCCGGAGCAGCTCAAGTGCCGAGAGACGATGCGGGAGGGAAAGCGCCTGCTGCGCTCGAACCAGGGTGCAGCAGCGCTCGTGCGCTTTGAGAAGGCGTCGCTCATGAGCAAAAAGCTCCAGGACAAGCTGCTTGAGCGCCGGGCTTGCCGAGGCATGGCCGCCAGCGCACGGATGCAGGTGCACCCCCCAATTACGCACAGCATCAACACATCACATAGACAAGCACACAACAACAAATATCGTATACATGTACATCACTTCAAGCAAGCACTAGTCCGCTCGGGTCGAAAGCAACCAAGTAATCACGTTCGGAACAGCAACCCGCCAATCACGCACAGCGTCAACATCATTTGTTTCAGTTGAGCGCACCATGCCCAGCAACTTTGTGCACTGTTGATCGGCAACCACCACTGTCCTGAAGGACATCCATGTCAGCCAGCGAAGCCAGTACACCACAACCCTCCAATCCAGAAATGCACACACAGATGCTATTGCCACCAACGTAAACGTGGCTCATTTACTTGTCTGTTTGCAGGGGAACCTGACAGCTGCAATCAAGCACTTGGAGCGTGTGCTTGTCCTTTCAGAGGAGATGAAGGAGTTCACGGGTGATGCGGACGCTTATGGCTCGATCGCAGATATCTACACAGACCTTGGCGAGTTTGAGAAGGCGGCTGTTTTCTATGACAAGTACATTCAACGCATGCAAGAGGACTCTGGGGTGGTTTGAACTGTTAGAGCGTAAACATTGCGTAAACATGTCCTTCAGCACCTGCAGTCGTATCAAAGCATGCATCTGTGCCCCTGATTATCTCGATGTATTTGCAACGCATGCTTTCTTGTAACCTGACACATGGTTGAGTTCGCATGGTTATGTGTTGCAGCACCCGTTGTCAATGCCAGTCTTCGGGTTTTTTGTTTTGTTTTCCTGTTGTGAACTGAGACATTTGGCGCGGTAATGCCCATATGGTGGAGCGTTCCCCTTCATGGCCATCTGCCTGGCTGCCGGGGTCATTTTCATGGGGTGCAGTATATCCTGGGTGTATGAGCTGCATGCTCACAATATTTACTTTGGCAAGCGCAGCCAGCAATGGTGCAACTGGCTGTTCATAAAGATATTATACAATGTGGTGCGAGACCGTGCACTTTGATCCTCTCTCCCCGTACCGTGTGTCTGGAGAACTTCGCGTGTGCATGCAGCGCACACACTCGGCGTACTGGCGCGACTCAGATGCGTGCATGCGTTTGCAACAAGCTCGATACATACAACAGCATCATCTCTGTTCGCATTATTATTCTTAACATCGAGTCGAGGGAGATTGTGCTAGTTGAAAAACCTTTCGATCAAGTCGACGGCAATGACTCATGCATCATGTCTGAGGACCTCGGCGAGGTCTCACTCAGACTGAGACCTCGGACTGCAACGCTTTCATTTTTGCGTGCAACGTCTTTCAAGACTTCAGACCAATCAAACGCTGCAGGTAAATAGCACCTGGTTGCTCAGATCAAATTGTCATTCGAAGCACGCGGCAACGTGCTAACCTTTGCTTATTCTACCATTATAACGTCGCGCCCACCGGCCCAGCACACTTCTTTTCAGCGTTCAACCGACAGCTGCCTTCTTCAACAGCGTTGCGATTGGTACGATTTCGTGCTGGTCGCTGTTGCTCCGTATTTTCGGGTTGTCGCTATACGGCTATGAATGCTGGCGATAACCAGCTGAATATGCAGATCATCGGGTTGTGCACATTTATTTCATATGTTGTGCGCATGCGCATGCGCATCCGTCTTCGCTGCTGCAATTTGGGGGCGGGACCCGTTGTTACAATGAAGCAAGCATGATGCTGCGCCAACTACTGGTAGGGGTATAGATGATGAGGCCTTCGAACGCTAAATTACGATGCGAGGATTAAATTGCTGCAAGAACATCAACTGTGCGTTCGTTGATGTGCAAGTTGTGCTGCATTGGCTCTCAAATGTTGCTCGAACAGTACGAGCGGAATTTCCACTGAACGTCAAGCATTCGATTCAGTAAGTCACGAATGTTTTAGAATTCGGGTTGCTCGCTGTGTCGGGTTTGGTACATAAAGCTCTGTGCGTGATGCTGTTGCGTTCGTACACTGAACCAGTGCAGTGGACAACGCGCCCACGTATGCTGCATACTCTGATGGATCCGAATGCAAAAGAGTTGTGCATGGAAACCTAAAGGCGTTGATGGCATTTCGTAAAAGAAACGGGTGATGGATCCGTCCAGGGGGCACAGGGTGGTACTGTGCGAATTTACTCACACCGTTTCCACATTGTATTGCAAACATTCATGTGACCCACATGTGGCATAACGCTTTCCTGTCGATGTTCAAATAAGACATGAGTTTTCCAAGAGCCATGCTTGATCGAAACTACTTACTTGGTTGGAATATATTCATGGGATTAGTAGAGACGAGAACAAGTCTTCTTGAACCATGCGGGGCGCTTGCCCATGCTGTCTCAGCATGTTTTTTCTCAACTTTTCTCATGCAGAAGCTGGCAACGAGCAGCAATAGCACACCTTTTTTGGCAGAGCACAGGGCTCTCATCAATCCTGAATCCCCTCATGCACAGAGGCTCTGAACATCCTGGGACATGATGCAGGACGCAGGCAGGTTTATAGATCACTTCTCCGAGGAATTCATCATGGGAGCAACACCAAGGAAAGCGCGACCTGCCGAAACCAAAAATGCAAAGCAAAGCAGTACAACAGGCAAGCGCAGCGCTGCGGGCAAGTCAATGGCCACGAGCGAGGCAGCGCCTCAGCAACAAAAGCGTCAGAAAGGGGGGGACGCCATGGTGTGCTCTTTGCCGAAGCTAGATCTGGAAGTAATCAAATGAATAATCCGATTATCAATTCACACAAGCTACATTCATCATTCAAACCGCCTTTGTCTTTGACGCAACGGTCCCGATCTCGTGGCAGGTGACGGGGCTTCGTAGATCATCAAATGAAGCGCAGCTCGGGATGGCTCAGTCGCAGAATGCAAAGCCGCAAATCACGGTCGCGTGGAATCGACGCGGTTGCGTGGCTTCAATAGTCGACGATATAACCAACACAGGAGCACGTCGGCAACAGTTGCGGAGCTGTGACCATGAAGTCTGCTTCACCGAGTTCTCATTAGGGCTGGTTAGAACTAACCCCCACTGGACCGACAGATAAAGGATTCAATAGATTTACTATGACCTGGCAAACGCCACATTTCTTGGAGGCATTTCGCTGGGTTTCAACGCCTTGGAGCGTTTCGCCAGACCCTCTGATTTTTCGGGTCCAGCCACCCAACAAAAATGGGTGTCGAGGCGGCCAATTGCCGCCTGTTGCTTGGTGCGGATCTCAGTGTTTTGCCAGGCAGAACGGCTGTTGGGCCCATACGCCTGAAAATGCATGAATTTGAGGGACAGAAATGCGGGCTGAACCCCAGTTTGGCGAAACTCTGGCAGAACTAGTGTGTTGCAGTCCTCAAAGACGATGATTTTGTGGCCCATCCTTGGATGTTTTGATGTCTAAGCTACCACCCATCACCTTTGATGGATTGCAGCCTTTGGCTCAGAGGTGATTCGCACTTGGATCTGTACATTCGAGACATGAAAACTGACAGCGCGCAGCGTTTTTCAAAACCCTGCAATTTACAGGTTGCGATGCCTGAAAATGCATGGGAAATGGGGTGCAAACACGGCGATCAAACCCCATTTTGGCGCATCGCTGACAGCGCTGTTTGTTGCAGACTGCAGTTAAGGATTTGGACCCTGAAAACACAACCTCGGACGTGGATTACCTCAAAATCTTCAATCAGCAACTCTGTCCGTGGTTCATGGCTGCCGTCAGAGATCTCCAGAGCGAAAACACCTCGTATCCCGCTAAATCACACGCTGAAGACCGAGAGCTTGCAGACATCCACCGTGCCCATCCCCGCCTGGCATTCGGGTGTGCAGCTTCCCCCGCATCTCAGCATTGCAGTGGCTGGCTTTGTCAAACCCAGCCTCTCGACACCATGTCCGTCGAGTGTAGGACTCACGCCAGCGCCCAAATTACCATGTATTTTTGGGTATCTGGACTCAGGGGGTCTGGCACAACACTGACTCATGAGTCGAAGCATCCAGAGTTTGCACGAGTTCATGGGGTGAATTCATTGGCGTCCTGCTCAAGAAAAGCTGCCCAAGTCAAGGAGAGGTTTCCTGCACCAAGAGCTCCCTCCAGAACGTATGTTGCATGCGTCCTCACGTTCAGTATCGATCCAGGCCTTTCTGTTGTCGCATGCGCTGGGGTAGGGCCTGCACACATGTCTTCAAATGCTTCTGAACGTACGCACACGCAACTGCAGACGTCGTGGCTCATAGGCATAGTCATATCTGGAGATATGTCATTTCTGTGCCATCCTTGTGGCGATAGAGAGATGCAGGCATTGGATGTGACGCCATTCTCACTTTGTATCAGCTGTCCCTGCCCAAACGCGCCTGAAAATAGGATGTTGAAGAAATCGCTGCTCTTCTTAGCGGGACGAGTTTCGCCAGACCCTGTGACTTGCGGGCGCGATGCTGGAAATTGCATGAGTTTTTTTGGGGGCCAAAACGGGGGTCAAACACATTCGGGCGAATCACTTGTGCGGAACGCTGATGCGAGCTCCGATTTGCCGAGGTGTTGCCACGGGGTTCTCACTGTGCACGGTGTACAGGTTTCTCGACGAGGACAATGTTTGCGAGGCCTTCCCGATGCTAGAGTATGAAAGCGCTGGCTTGTGGGAAGACGATGAAGGCGAGGTGGGCTTCCAAACCCCTGGTGAAACCGTTGTAAGCGTGCATGGCAAATGAGCATCGATTGCGTGGACACCAGCAGGTGATTGAGCGCATCAGGGCCAAGCCTCGTAGGCAAGCGCCTGTCAAAGCAAACAAGGAACCTGGAACAAACAGGCAAAATTTCAATTGCAGCCGATGCCCGCACGATGGATGTATGCAAAAGATTGACAAGCGCAAGTGGCAGCCTGCACAGACATTGCATGGTTAGCAACCGTTAGTTGTAACTTGCTATTCGGTGGGGCAAACGGTGATGTCGTCACGTAGTGCGACTTTCTACGAGGACCCCCTTCAACTCATGTACCGCAACGACCCTCCAAGGTTCAATATATCACTCGAATAATGTTTTATCTTCCTGAATTCGTTGGGTTCTATACGCCAAGCCTTGTGGCGTTGCATATGCCACTTTCCCAAGTTTGCGACCATCTGTAGTTGTTCGCTCTCCTGAGCAATGCCGTTGACTGGACGTTCAGGTCACATGAATTGAGAAATGTATGTTGAAAAATATCATCCGCAGTCATGTTCTGATGTTTGTTTAGGCAACTATGGTACAGTGTGAGCTTGCCTTTTGCTTGAGCATGATGTCCATCCCATGCTGGCCATCCACACACGAAAACTGACAGAGTCGTGTTTTGTGTGTAGATCTGCCTGGTGGTCAAGCCACACTTTGAGGATGGGGAAGATGGAATGCTGCTACTCTACAAATCAAATAAAGTTGCAAGCGTAGATGCTGTTGTTAAAGAATGCCAGTGGTGTGTGCTTGAAGGCAAAAGCAAGAAGCACAAATCAAAGTGATACGATGTTTGGAGTCCGAAATGCGGGCATTGGCATTGCGTGTGCAGGCTGGGATTGATAGATTTGCGCCTCCTTGCCTGTAAATTTCCCTGAACAAGCCGTACGGATCTGATTGCATCTTCTCGCACCAGTACTGGAAACTTGAAGAGGAGGCAGGGACGCCCCGTTACATGGCGTTGCCCACGCTGAATGGTGGCCGACTATCTCGATCCCGCGACCTCCAGAGCCTGCATTCTATTTGCCAGATAACCTTGAACCCAGTTCTCCAGTACTTGGCAATACGGGGAGCGCGGTGGGCTAGCCGCGATGAAAACTTGCCTCCCTAAGTCCTACTCATGTTCTGGCGGAATTTGTACGGACGACTCGACGATGCGGCCGTTTTGGCTCACAGACTGCAAGTGCAGACATCCAAACTGGGCACAATCCGCTAGCGAATGGGCAACATACGGTATCATGTTACATACCCACAAAACGAGACGTCCTCTATAGGACCAATCGCGCCACTGCATCTTGAGCTAGTTGGATGCTCGCACAGATTTATCCTTGCTTTTACGCAACCTTTGGTTTGTGTTTTCCCCTTGGCAAGCGAAGTAGGTTCTCTCTATGCCTTTGGCAAGTGAAGCTGCAAAGGAAAAAACAAGTTCGAACCTTGTTGCACGCCGAAACCAAACGTCACTTTTAAAACAGGTACGATTGTGTTTTTGGATTCTCCACACGCGCAGCGATAAGCTTCGGCGCACCTTCCCCTTCCGCGAGGACCTCGCCTATCTCATATCTGTGAATGCAACATCTCAAAGCTTCAGCACGCCCTCAAAGACCCAAAAGCCCACTTTGCAAACTGCCATTATGTTGTCTTTCTCATTATCTATTATGCCGCAAGTAACTTGTTCGAGTTGTTGCCCCCGAGCATCGTTGTGCCGCTGAATCGGGCAACCATGTTGGCTTTGTGCAAACTTGACGAGAAGGAGGAAAGTTTTGCGCCCCTGGCATATGATTTGCATGTTTCGAAAAGTATATACTCCAAAGTAGGTCGACTGTTGCCACATGCCTTGTTGCTTGTGTTTGAGCATAGTGGCAACGGGTTGCTCTGGTTACCAGGGGCCTTGTTGATCATGCTGTTGCCAAATTTGAACTGGCAACTGCGATTATTTGTGGTAAATCTGCAACTGGGATTCGTTCTTGATCTGATTTTTGTTGGGCTTCTCAAGGTACTCGTGAGGCGTTCACGACCTTCTTATCACAGCGTAGGGGGGGAATACAGTCATACGTTCGATGCAGACAAGTACTCGTTTCCGAGCGGACACGCCTCAAGAAGCGTTCTGATCGCCATGATGACGTTAATCTTCCGCGGCTTCTGGCGCCCATTCACGGTGTACATCGCTTGTCTGTGGGCCCTGTGCACGTCGATGTCCAGGGTGCTTCTTGGAAGACACTACGTCACCGATGTTGTCGCTGGTGGACTGGTGGGTGTGGGCGTGACGGCTTTGATATCTCAGGTGTGATATATATGTTTCGTTGATTACTTCATGGCCGCTGTCAAACAAGCACAGGCTGCCACCAACGCACGTCCTGGGCCAGGACACCAGGCATGCATCCAAACACAGTGCCTCAATGTCCCACCAGACCCTGAGTTGTTCCCCATATAGCTGCGAACCATAACATCTGTTTCCTTATATTTCCAGGGAAGTATCTTCAGTAGATATATATCCGTTGGTAAGTAGCAATCTGGTGGGGACAGGCATGAACGCTATCGCTGGTAACTCGCAATGAGTGGTAAATGAGCCGTTGAGACAGTAAGCTGAAGCAATTACCGTCGCAACAAAAGCGAAGCGCAGATAACGATGTATCTTTTCACAACACTGCCGATCCACATGGAGGTTAGCAACTCCAAGAACTGCTTGGGATCAGCAGAGTTTACGATCATGCGCTCTGTACTCGGCATGAAAGTTGGGAAAGACATCCAACCAAAAGGTCAACCCAGATCCCTGCTGGCATCTGCATGCTGCTCCTCGAGCATGGCCTCTTGAACACAGTCACCATCACTGTCGATACCACGCTCTTTCCAGTGGCGTTTTGGCCCCAGATCACGCAAGCCTGGGTTTGACTGCAGCGAGATACCATAACAAAATGTTCAGTTAGGCACTGACCTGTGCCCCCACCATCTTTAACCTGTGGTACATATTTTAGCGTTGCATGCTCATGCATATCCAGAGGCTACAGATGGCGGAAAGGCAAGGCGATGTACCAATGAAAATCATGCAATTTGGCCAAAGGCAACTCCCGATGCCAATGACATGTGTCAGTTGGGGCTTGGTTGCTGCTGGGATGCATCCAGCATGGAGTGCAATGGGGAATGAGTCTGGGGGAGCCATCCTTTGCCGATGATTTCAAGAGCTGTCCGCCGCACTTTTTCTATCTACCATCGTTCAACTCTCAGCTTCAAAGAGCCGCCATCTCTGGGCATGATGGCGATTCATGATTGTTTAAAATTTTGGCAATACTGCCGTATCCACGCAGTCATGAGCATAGTTTCAACATACTACTTCCTCACAATCGCCATCATTGCTGGATCGGTATGGTTACTTCTGTAATGTGCAAAGCACGGCGTGCACAAGATTTCGGACCAACAAGTGATAGCATAATTGCGTGAGTTGAGATGAGACTGTTCTCTTGCAGGGCCGGTTTGATGACTCGTCGCTCTCAATAGGCAGGAGTACGATTGGCATGGTGTGGAGAGTTTCATGACGTCTTCTGGGACACTGCCATCCTCGGTGCTGCAAGGCTCTCGGTGGTCAGATGGGATGTGTCCAAGCCTTGCAGAGAAAACTATTTCTTTTGTTGCCTGTCTTTTCCCCAAGAAACGCACCATCAAGGTCAGCGGTTCATACTGAGCATTTGCCTTGGTAGTTTGAAGCTGTGCCCCCATTCCATTGGCTGCATTGCAAGCAAGTGGTTTCCTTCTCGCCTGTAATGTGACCTTGAGTCAGGAGCCCTTCCATTGTCTGTATCATAAGGTAGTGGTTTCTTTGCATTTTTAGTCTGTAATGCTAAGAAATTGAGGCTAGCGGAGTGAGTCTTCCCATCAAGGAGCAATGACACCAGGAGTATGTGCCTCGGTTGTAACTTCAAGACAAGTAATCCAGTACTCTTCGTTACTGCAACAAACGCATGCAAGATCCTTTTGGCTGATGAGATCATCATTACACAAAAAGTTGTGACAAGGAGGACTCCTTCGCCCAGAGTATACCAGCTACAAAGCCCGATAACGAAGGGAAACGAATTAACAAGCTTGCAAGCTACTTACAATCAGAGCCGTTCGTAGCATGCTGCGGAGTCAAGAGCATCGTAAAAGCATAAGCAAATGGCCTCATTAATCCATGTCTCGCAGAGATTTGGCCTTGTAGTTGAGGAAGGTGGCAACGGTGACAACCATGGAGCCCAGCACGAACGGCAGTGTAAGCTTGAAGCCTAACAATGGCACAGAGATTATGGTGGTCACAAGCATGGCCACTGAGGTGGAGTACACCTTGACGATGTTGTCCGCATACTTCATGACCATTGCTACAGCCAAGCCCGAGAGGGCGTGATTGATGACCATCACCCACACCTGCAAACTGGTGTAAGCTCGGCGCAGCAGGAGGAGGAACAAGTATGGAATGAGGAAGGTAGATAGTATCTGCTGTTGTGTTCCACATGAATGCAACCGCTATCAAGCGTGAATACAAAAAACAAGACCGTGCCAGGTTACGGATAGAGGATAATTGTGTACCGTTTTACACCACTACAGCACCCACTTGGACGTTGGCATCTACAAGCACGACACGGAGGTCGATGCTACCATTGCCATCCCCCGAGACAAACTTCTTCTTGTTGTTGTTGGACTGTATATGCCGTGTCTTTACCTGAGACATTTGGGTCTTCCAGCTAACCGTCCAAACCAGTGGACTTCCAGAGCTGCGCTCAGTGCATTGCGAGATTGTGTTTCGACGCTTCATTTTGTCCCAAAAAACATGATTATCAGGCATCTGGACCCGCAAATGACACGGTCTGGAAAAGCGCTGGCTTTGCTTCAGGATGTGCGCCTGACCGCATGGGTGCAATGTGATAATGGCATATCCGCAATGGAAGCACTGAACCAAACCCCCAAGCTTCCTGCATGGTTGCACGTGACAAACGCGTTTGAGCCAACACTTGACCATGTCGAAGTGAAGTGGCATGCACTGCGCTTTGCAGGCTTGATTTCACCAGCAGACATGGGCGAGCAGGGGGGAGAGACGCACAAGGAAAGTGAAGCCATGGAAGAAGCCCTTGGTGGTGACAGCGGTCATGTCGTACGAGAAGATGGTCATCATGTTGAAGAGGATGCCAAAGAAGTAGAGGTAAAAGTTCTGCACGTGAAGGCTTCGCTGGGGTGTCTTCTTGATGATGAGTTCTGTATAGACGCCGGCAGCCCCAGACAGCAGTGCCATCACAATTGCCAGCAGCATCCTGCGATGGAATCTCGCTGAATAAAATTTAGGTGCATGAGGTAGTTGAAACATAAATCAAAAGCTGATCAACATTTGCGGATTCTTTAGTGTTAATGTCAAGCAGCTTAGCAAAAACTACATCTACAACTATAGCTAGGGTACCAGCTTCTCGATGACGGCGATGCCCACGCCCTCGGCGCAGACTGGTCCGCTGTGGCGTCCACGACAAAGACCTGCCCATCTACCTGGTGATCTGGAAGTTGAGGTAGGGTTTGGCTGGTGAACACAAGCCACATGTTGGTGTGCCCTATTTGTAATGACATGCGGATGTAGTAGTGATGTAACAGAACTGGGTATCCCGGCCCGAGAATTGACATGGGCTAGCAAAGCACTGCAACGCCGACGCCTAGCTCCCCAGAGACTGCAAGCATGGAATGCGGGAAGCCGAAATTACCAGAAAGAACGACAAGGCACTAGCAACGTCCCTAGCGACGTTAGCATCGCTGGCAATCCTCATAGCCACGCAGAAGTTGACGCTTGAGTTCCCGGCGCACCTCGTCCGCCCGTCAAACGTAAGAATCGCCACCCAGTAGACAAGGCTACGTGCCTAGAGCTTAACCTTACAATGTATGATGGGCCGGAAATCACACTGGGAAGAGATATGGCTACCCAGACCAAATTTGATGGATACACGACTTAAGAGTCTGAAACAGAGGAGCCTGCAGGGCGAATGAAGGTCTTGTTGTTCCTTGCAATAAAGCCTGAGTTTAACCAATGTAGCCAATTGATTCCCAGCACCCCATGACAAGCATTTGTATTGCCTGGTAAGCATGCCCCTTGAGCAAGGGCAAAACCGGTCACGGTAGCTCGGTGTAGACACACTCTTTCCCACCCATTTACATGCATTTTGAGATATATCTGGACACGCCGAATGAAAAGCGCTAGCGCCAAAGACGAAGGTGGGCAAGGGAGGAAGTTGGCAGCGCACCCCATGCTGGAAGTTGTGAGGACATTGTCGGAGTTTGCGGTGGTTTGAGCCTCTGCGCACCCGAGCGCGAGCAGAATGAGAGCGCTCCATTGGATGGAGTTCAGGGGCTGACCCAGAAAGAGGCGGTACAGCACCCCGGTTGAGATGATGTTGAGATTCTTCAGCACCTGCAGGCCGTGTGTCTGGCTTAGGCTTTCGCTAGGTGGTATCCTTTGCAGGTCCAAGTGCCTGAAATGCATGGAATTTGATGTCGCAGTTGAACACTGGTCTGGCGAAGCGCTGTTCTGGCTATGGTGAACTGATCCGAGTTTTAACATGATTAGCTTGGAGGTGGGCGAGTGTCCTGTTGTCACGGTATCATGTCTTTAATGATGTGCTTGACTACGGCAGACTGATTCCAAATTCTCACAACTCGTTGAGATGATACACCTACATATTACCTACCTAAAGATGGGACATGTTCCTGGGTATATAACCGTGTCTTCGAGTACTGAGGTACAGCCTGCAACACCCTGTACTCGCCCTGTAGTACAGGCTGCACCAGAGGGTGGGTCCGAATGCCATCAGCGCCTACCTATGAATAGCTTGATCATAGGATGGATGGGTCATGAACACAGTCCAATGGGAACTAAGTGAGGATGAGGCAATGTACAGGATTATTACAGTAGGGCTGCCTCAAGAATCAAGGTTCACATGGCAGAACAGTGGTGTGGCTTGACATGTTTGCATTGTCGCGGTCTCACACGCCTAACAGATGCAGCAAACCTGTCATCCCATGCTTGCCAGCCTTATTGCATCACGTTTAGCTAAAACAGCTAATTCGCTTACTTTAACGCTGCAGTAGAGTCTTTTTAGGGCGAATATTCAACATGACTGCAAGGAGACTAAGATGCTGTGTGTGGCAGTCAAGCAGTGAGCAAGCATCTTCTCATCGTTTGCACTCACCTGGTAGGAGGGAGCGTCGACGTAGAGGAAGATGTAGTACTGCAGCAAGTTCTTGACCAGATATAGGAATGCTGGAATCGGAAAGACGTGGATTTCTTGCCAGGTTGTGGCAAGCGTGTTGTCCTCATTCAGCCCCGTCTGCCCCCAGATCTACAAGAAACGTGAGATTGTTGACAGGTGCATACGCAGTATTGGATGGTGGTGATGAAGATAACAACTGCATGTGGATGCGGTAGTGTTGTAAAAAGATAAATCATTACATCACATAGATAATGGCAGGAACTAGACAACAAGAAACAAAAAGATACATCATCGTCATCATATGGTCCAGGGCTTGCGTTAGGTGATAGTAATGGTAGCACGAATTCCCAAGTAGTTCTTGAATGCCTTGCCAATGTCTAATGTGTATGCGTTGTCTTAGTAAAAAGATTCATCAGTCAATCATCATTCATCTAACAAATCGTAGAAGTTGCCAATGACTACGAGGATGCGGTAGTGTTATGAAACGGCACTTCATCATCACAGATTCCATTGCACGCGAGGCAAAATGCACGCGAAAAGCTGAAAACCGCAGAAGCGTAAATATTCTGAAGACACAGCCTCACTGGGAGTGCAACATGTAACTTGCAGGACATGCAGGTTTGAAGGTCAACCAGACACCTTAGAGCAAACGTGCCTGGTTGTCGTTCAACCATGCACATCATGCAGTGAGTTACCTCATCAGGTGTTACACTCATGCATTGGCTGCTGTGTATGGAAGAAGAGGAGGGGGGGGGCAAGCAATTCCAATGACTAGCCACTTTTACGCCGCAAATGTAAGGTTTGCGGCGCAGTTTCACATGCGTGTTGGATCCATACAATGATGAGGATGATGAGGATCCGGATGATGAGTAGGAGGGGAGGATGACGAGGACGATGAAATCAACTGCATCCTCATGGAAGTTGGCACATCTGACTGCAACTTGGGTGACACAGTACTGCACAAACAAGTGCGCAGTGCTGCTGGGCCTCTTCTGTCTGGCAAAGAGCTCAGCTTCAGTGAGCACAAAGATGCGCATGTCAGTGTGGAGGGCCTCTCGTTCACAGGCTTCCATATCCGTAAATGTGGGTGGGATGTGTGGGAGGTGGGGGCTGCCTGCGTGTTGTCCATGGGAAACAAACAGTGCATCGCCAGGCTAGGTCTTGACCCCAATTGCTGTCCGACAATTCACGAATTTTCAAGCATCTGGACCCACAAATCACATGGTCTGGCGAAGCCATGGAAGCGAAGCACACCACTCCAAGCGAGCACAAGGACATGCCAGCTTTGAGGACCTCTACAAGGAGGTTGGCACTTGTGGGGGAGTACGTGAAGCCGCCCGTCGTCTTGGTTGCCGCGATGAGTAGGCCCTGAGACGACGTCAGCAGCGTCAGTGCGACAGTGACGATGGCTGTTCGGCTGTATCCGCCCACAGTTCCCATCAGTGAGGGAGGACCTGCATGCAAGGAACCCATCAGCACTGCAGTGCACCCTGTTTACGAACAAACTGTTCCGGATCGCTCCTAAATAGTCAATGGTGCCTGACAGGACGCCAGCTAGCTTCTGCATCAGTGCGTCGCAAGACCGTGTGCTTTGCGGGTCTACATTCTTTTTCAATGCATGAAGTTTGGGGATAATACTAGGGGTTAAAACCGAATCTGGCGAGGCACGGATCCGCATCACTCTCAGGCAGTACATTGTACACAGAAACGCACTCAATCTCTATGTGTTGATTGTCTGTGTAAAATCCATCACACCCATTGTGAGGCGACACTGAGGTGCATGAGTGCAAGTCGCTGCACATCATTGGAGATACATGAGTAACCGGGTGTCCTCAGCTTAGGTGTCCTCAGCTTAGGTAAAGAGAACCAGGTGTCTTCAGCTTAGGTGCACTTTGGATGTATCCAAGTATACACGGCTCAAGGTGCATTGATCTGGAGTGATGAAATTTCGAGAATGACTCCGTGACAAGGACAGCACCTTGGACTGAAGGGCCTGAACGCTAGCCTCAGTATGTACCGCTGAGGAATGCCGTTCTGCCCTATGCCTCAGCGAGTTTCCCATTTTCAGCTCAAACAGCAATCACCCCTATGAGCAGACTGAGTTATCAGGATAAATTCAACCTGGCCATCGGCAGGCACAGCTTACTGTGCTGTGCACATGTGTACAGTGGATGTCTGCTTACATGCAGTTTGCACAAACCCATCAATGAGGGAACTAGATTACAAGGCGCATGTAGGCATTATGGATGGCCCTAACTGTCGCTGTGTGGACCTCCTGGGGAGATGGCAAGGAGAGCGTCCTTTGCTTTAGGAGTGCACAGATCTTCAGGGTCCCTTGCCACAATTTGAGGAGGCATGGCGGACAGTGGAGGACTGTTGCCCCCCCCACGTTTTTGCACTTGCCACAGCATTTCAAGACTATTTACGTTGAGAAACCGGCCTTGTGATTCACTTACACCCTCACTACCTGCATGCAAGCCATGGACGCAATCAGCGCTGAGCGGTTTTTCGCGACTTCTGAAGTTGAAAAATTAAAGTCTCCGGCAGAAAATCTCTCGATTTATCTACAAAACATTATTTTTCATGAGTACTTCATCATATTTGCAGCAAGACGGATGCACTGTGGCATTGAAACAGAAATTGTCGCAGAATGCACGACGTCCGTGACCGACTATCAGCATCACTTCCCCGCTATCCGTCCGTTCCGTCGCCATAAAACGATACAGATGTAATTTAATTGTGACTTTATTGCTTTTTTCTCCCTTAAATCTGGTGCGGATGTTGCGTCGCCAATGTGCGTCTCTTGTTTGAAACGAGCTGCTGCGCATATTGTAAGATGCAGCAACGGTGTAGCGTCTCAATACGCTGTATTTCCTGAAAGCCCAAGAGAGTTCAGATGACTCAATTTGCAACCATTTATAGTTTCCCAGGTGATACAGAAGAAGCTTCATATGCGTGGGGTGTGCCTGCATAGCTGGCGAAGGTGCTCGTACCTTTCAACACGACAGCAGGTTTTGTGTGTACTCCATGTGACAACCGAATGGAGAACAAGACAGCGAAGGAACGTCTTGCAATCGCTTAGGTGAAGCAAGCACTCGTCACAAAGAGACTCGTGTCTGGGCAGGGCTGCACATGCGAGTCCCTAGGACATGGGAGGTACCAGTAAGCGACGAATCCGGAACAGATGCACAAGCAACCATGATGACTTTTCATAAATCTTTCCCTTCAGAGCGAGCACCGAAGGTTTCGGCGACCTTGCTTTCCTAGATGTCTGGAGATAGGCACAATGGAGTTGGGCCCGCGTGTTGACACTACGTCGGGAAACGAAGGTGCGTAATGAACAGCTAGGAGTGCATTCGCACGAACAAACTTAGGGGTTTCACGTACATGTGCTATCCAAGCAACAGATTGAGCTGCACAGAAAAAGTTGCATGTCCGCAAACGCCACTGCTTCCTGAACGGAGTAGAAGCTCATGCACGTCCTTGAAGCAGATCGAAAGAATCGATAGTTCTGATTTTTGGTTAAGTTTAAACTCTGTCTCAAACGGCATTTCCCCTGAGGTGCCTTCTAGGTTGTGGTTATAGGAAACACCAACATCTATTGGGGGTACCAACACCTTGCCACGTCTTACAGCGACCGTGCTGGAGATTTGCACTCGAAATATCGGATAATCTCATTCTATTGGCTTACGGTGGTCACAGGCACCTCGGCTTGAAGTGTAAGTGTGAAGAGCGGCATAATGGGAGCAGAGACTATGTTCTTTGATGCATCGGTGCGTTGCACGTCCCTCCCTCCCTGTATCTGGCTCGAAATCAGTTTAGAAATTGCAGACCTGCTAGCGCCACTCTGCTCTGGCTCCACTAGTAGGTATCGCAACGTACACGCCTGACAGACTCTCCGCCTTGGCACATGATGACTGTGACGACCCCAAAGCGACCTAGGAAGCCAAGGACCTAGGAAATTTATCATTTTGAGAGCGTTTAGATGATGATGGCCTCAGAACATGCCCCCGTGTGCCAGATTTCGTGGCCTAATTTGAGCTGCGCCTGGCACAGCCCTGTGGACACAACCCCTGGGTTGTTTCCAGTTCAACATGTCTCAGCTCTGAGGTTTCTCAATAACAGCGAACCTAGCGCCTCCAAGACCTCCCAAACCATGAACCGCCATTGGAATCCACCAACCTGCATGGGCGCCTCCGAGCTACCTGACCATGCAGCCACACAAATTCTTAGTTCACATCCGGGTGCGGAAGTGATTTCCAAGTTGGTGAGGCAAACTCCCCAGATGCAAAGCCCAGGCAACACACCAAGAGACTAGTCACAGCGCGAAGAAGCTTTGAATGAGCAGTACGGCTTGGGCAGCGCATGTCAACCCACTGCCCAGCAAGCGGCACAGCATCTAGGTGATCAGCTGCATTGCAGGGGAGAGATGGAGAGAACTTGGCAATGAATACTATGGCCGGGGGTCCACGTGGGGGAGTCTGTGTCTTCTGCAGTGCTCTCGGAGAAACACACACACGCAGCGAGGGCTTCAAGGACCTCAACAAACGCATCGACAAGTTCTTTCCGATGCGAGACAAGATCGACGCAAAGCGCGATTCGTTGCGCGATGGTGGCCGAGGTTTTGTCTCCCTCTCAAAAGCGCTCGACAAGAACTCGGGAATGACGCTTCTCGTCATGGGCAACCCCTCAAAGCCGCTGAGTACCTCAGAGAGCGACCGCTTGATGCAGTACGTCCTCGATGGGGGGCACTTGTTCGTGGCGTCCACGGAGGGCGCTTCAAGGACTGCAACCTCAATGGGGTGCTGAAGCATTTTGGGATTGAGGTGAACAAGGACGCAGTCATCCGGAGCGTGTACCACAAGTACCTGCACCCTAAGCATGTCTTCATTTCCGACGGAATTGTCAACCGCGCCATGTAGACGCTGTCGGTGCCCGCTCTGGTGCGACTGCCGACCCCCTCTGTCCGGTCTTGCGATCCTCCAACCCTTCTGCTGGCAAGTCACCACATCACTGACCCGCCGTTCAGACTCATTTTCAGATTTGGCCCCGATGTCAAAATTACTCCCGAGCTGCTTCCTGATCGTACAAAAACAATGGATGGGACAGCTGCGATTCTTGGCCAACGTGTACATATCTCGAGATAGATCCTTGAGAGATGCTCATACACTGTTCTCTAGGGAAACATCTGAACGATTCGTATGCTTCAATCGGAGCGGAAGTTTCTGGGGTGACAAGCCTAGGGTGCCGTTCTGTTCAAACGTTTCAGCTGCCTGCCTTGCCATGGGCATAGATAGACTTCTTGTTGTTCGCATCTTTACGCATTTCAGTTTCCTCAAAATGTGGTGGTTACAGTGCAGCGGCAATAGCAAGCATGCTTGCTCGCGTATCGCCATGCCACGGTACTAGGACGCTTGCAAATCATTGTCCGTGGGCTGGTAAACACCGAGACTATGGTTGCCAGTGTCTGTTGTCCCCTGATCATCCATGCAGGATAGCATTTGGCCATGTCGTTCGAGGGTCTGGGTACCTGAAATTGCATGCATATTAGGGAGCAAAGCCGGGGACAAATCCCATTCCGGCGAAGCGCTGCCAGCGCTTTGCCAGACCGTGTCATTTGCGGCTCTAGATGCCCGAAAATGCCTGAATTATATGGGGATGAAAATGGGTAACAAAACCCACTCTGGCGAAGCACTGAGCTCTGCGTCCAGGTGCGGCAGAACCCAGTGACAGCGGAGTCAGCAGGCGGGCCCCACACAGTCAGGCCTTCGACCACTCCGGTATCGACTTTGTATACGCCTCTGGAGCGACGCTCTCCGTTGTTGCACCCGCAGTGCCCCTACTATCCACCGGGTCCGTTGCTTACCCGCAAAAGGCCTGCGTTGCGGCGGTCTCGGAGGACTTAACCGAGGCCGTGAAAGCCTCCCGGGGCTTGCCAAAGGGCCAGAGAGCGGCCAAGGGGCGCATTGTGGTGCTGGGCTCCGTCGACCTGTTTGGTGACGCGTGGCTAGATAAGGAGAACAATGCAGCTCTTATGACGTACATCTTCTCGATTCTTCAGCCTGTGCGCCCCTCTCTGCTAGCAGAACCGCAACCTTTTATCAGCCTGGTGGAAACCGCCACTCACCGACGTCCGGGCGTTCTACCCGCCACCGCTTTTCCTGATCGCGCGCTTCTCTCTGACTGTATTCTTTGACTGAGTTTCAGGACGTTTCTTCAAATGACACACTTTTGTTTGTGCAGTGCAACGCAGGAGTGCACGAACTGCTTCTAGAGCATGCTACTGTATGCATCGTGCAGCTTTCTATGGACCACTATCTATTGAGCTTAGGACCTTACTATTTACCACTTCAAGAAGCAACAGAACCAAATTAGCGGTAGCTTTTCCGCTCGCTTGCTTGCTGCTTTGAGTTGGGATGCATCCTGATCGTACCGGTGGTACACCGCACACTTTGCAAGCCAAACTTTGCAACTGCCATCAGGATGCCACCCTCCAGCACATTGTGCAAGTGATTGGCGTTAAGATGCTTGGATCAGAGAATGCTGATTTGAATTCATCAAAAGCAAAGAAACGCCCTGGTCATCATGTCCAGCACAAGCGCGCAAGAGCTACTCAAAACGCCGACATTGGCCATGTGTCCAGCAATCAGTGGCAGTGTGAATGTATCTATGCGGGAAAGGCTCGAGAACCCGAGTTTCCTTTTTGTGGGGAAAGGTTTGAGAATCCGAGTTGTATTTATGGGGGAAGGGCTCGAGAACCCGAAACAGAGTACCGGTTGGAGCGTTGGCCACATGCAGGGGACGCCCCTAACGCTGCACGCTGGCGACCGCAGCATGCCGGACATACTGGAAAAGAAGTTTGCTCCGGACATTGCGTCGCTGTCAGAGCACCTGAGGGGCTGCCTTGAAGATGCCGATGACTTGCCGCGTGACTGGACCCAGCTGTTCCACAAAAAGCTCTACGCCATGGACCTCTCCTTCGTCATGGAGGCTGCACAGCTGTATCACCGGTGCGAGGCAGCATGACCGATTCGCCGCTGTTCACATCAAGCTTTATTGTTACTTGACAGCCTCAGACATCTTCATCGTCAGATGATCTTTTCTCACTGAATCCAGTGTGTAGGAATAACATGCTAGTGTGAATGGGCATTGAGACCTGACAAGGCCCATGATTTCCATATCCTCCCTGAGCATATGTGGATCACTGCATTCACCCATTGAATTTGCCATCCCATGATTGAGCTCAGGAAGTTGCTGTTCTTTTGCGTGTGTGTTTTGTTGTGGCCGTGTATTCAAAGTCCTGGGCGTCTCAACACAATGCATTGTACCAGCTTGTCAATGACTTGTCTTTGCATACCACGAATGCATCCACGGGCAATGGTGATGCATCTTGCTTCGACTCCGCCACATGGACATTTGGGAATGAGTGCTAGAGCCAATGCCAGTGACTCGTGAATCATGAGTCATGATGCAAGCACTACCGTACGTCGGAACGCACATACCCTCTTCGGCGACTGCCTAAATAATGCAAGCTCTAATCACTCCATGAGCAATGAAACATCACACGTGGATGCCGCATCAATGTTGACGGTCCTCTTGCAACAAGTGAGAGTGCAAGCAGGTGCATGAAATTCCGCCATAGATTCCGCCTGCCAACATTTGGCGGCTTTTTACCGTGGCATTTCGTTTTGCCTGAAAGCCGGATGGGCATCGAGGGATGTTGGCCCATGCAGGATGGGAGTGCCGAAGAAGCCCTTGACATTGATAGAGCCTCAATTCGAGCAGCCACTGCCTCCACTGCAACCAGCGGTCTTTCCCCCAGCGATCTTTGAGCCCCCCCCCCCGGCCCTCGAGCTCTTCGATCTTGACGAGGCCTTCGCAAACGAGCACTTCAAACTGGCCCAGCTGAGCAGAAAATGCTCTGGGCCTGATGACGTGGTGCGCTGCTCCTCAAGTCTTGTCAACCTGTCAGAGACGCTCAAATCATGACTGGGCTTTTCTTCGATCTTGTTAGGGGTGAACTTGCATGTTGTTTTGCAGCCTATGAGGAGATGAGGTCAAACACACCATCAGCCCACATGTGGTTTGGGGCCAAAGGCAGAAGCTCTTTCCAAATCGCATATATGCCTGGGTGGGGGAGTCGAGATTGTTATTTGGTACCAAACACAACACGAGCTCTATGCAACCTGAAGCCGTTCGTTGCCCTGGGTTGAGCCAACGAGCTGAACATGGCAACAAATTGCATCATCGCCCAGCACAAGTTGATCCAAGTAGACCGTGGCACTCGTTGCTGCGCTTGCTCGGGTTGCGCTTGAAGCTCTCCACACATGCATACCATAGCATTGCCAACAAATGAGGCAAAGTTTGCGGGCGCGTAATATCTTTTTGGGTATTTATTCCATGTACTTACCTGAAAATACAACGCATAATTCTCCAAAGCTTGACCGTGGCCACCCAATTGTTGGTATTGTTCAACAGCATAATGGTATGTGCCGGGTTGGTCAGAGACAGGTGGCATTCGTGAGAACTGGTGCTTCTGCAGGATTACTATGTGCAGCAGGCATCACAAATTGTCAGCTTGCCAAGTGCTGCGGGCAAGACTCCGCAGCAGCTTCTGCTTCAACTCTTCGACAAAATCGCCAAGTGGAAGATGTCTGACGCAATCACCAACTTTGGCAACAACGACGATGATGCTGGCATGAGCCAATGGCATTAAAATTACACCTTGTACCTTGACCTTGTGCTGCAAGACCTGTTGTTCAAGACTCTGAAAAATGTTCTAAAACAGTCTAGCAACAACAATTAGCTGTGATGTGTTCCAATTCGCCGGCCGAATCATCTGCATGCGTTGCATATACTTGATACACATGACATACGGACAACGAGATGTCATGCAGCAAGGACGCCTCTCTATATGTGATTCGGACATTAGGAGCGAGATATTCGAACTACGGGTACCCAAACATGCCCAGCGTGGCACTTGACCATCTTGACAGTTTGAACGGTTACCAGGTATCCAAGGTAACATGCAGGGCGGTACCTCTGCACAGAAACCACTTAGAAATTACCCATTAGTATGAACAACAAAGACTTTTATGCCACAGGTACATGTCTGAACTCGCTTTCAGTAGCCTTTCGCACAAACTTTGCAAGTTTTGGTCCAGGAAATTCTAGGCTACAAAAACAGGTACACTTTAGGATGCAATCACTGCCATACACGTACGAGACAAAAAGCATGACGAGCATGCGCCGTATGTGTATAGACAATGGCAAATTTACCTTGAAATAAGGACACAATGCATCACGATCACAATGCATAACGTAAAGCAAAAAACAAGAGATAGCATTTGGGCACGACGTTGACACAAGACGTGACACGTCACGTTTGGACACAAAGTGCGCGACTCCAAGGGCCAATACTCTGGTAGTCAGTTGTCAAAAGAGTGGCAATTGTTCACTGAAATCTGAAGCCCCAAAGGGCATCGCATACTTGCTCAACCCACCGCGATGCATGTAGGTAACCACTGTTGAGCTGACGCCTTGGTCGCTCGCCAATGTGCTCTCACTTTTGAAAAACGTGGAGACGTGTGCATGTAGCTGTGGCACACATGTGCGTCCCCAACAGGATGATCACGCAGGTTCTGCCTGGTGAAGGAAGAACCGGCACCAACCCAACGCGATAGCGAGCACCGCTGTGGCACGCTCGGATGTAATTGTATGTCGCAACCCTGAGTTGGTGCCGCCAAACTTCTTGCCACATATTGACAACGCCGCCGCCTGTTGGACCGTCCAAAAGCGCCTGGAATTTGCAAAAAACGACGACCCATGAGCATCATGGGCCTTCACAATGCCTGAGAAGGCTATCCCTGGCTGCTGATGCAATAAGCAATTCTTGTAATCCACATAGAAGCGACTGCCTGACTGCTCTTGGCCAGTTAGCAACACTTCCAGGCGCACCTTCAGCCCTATCTGCCAAAAGTAGGTTTCCGTTAAGAGACGCCGCGCCAGAGTTGTAGGCACATGACGGAGATTCTACGCTGTCCTTAAAAGTCAGGCTGGTCCAGGTACACTTGCCTCAGGTGATGGTAACGGTAGCACTGATTTCCAAGTAGTTCTTGGAGTTACCAATGTCCATGTGCATGCGGTACTGTTGTGAAAAGATACATCATCATCACTTGAACCACCACCTGATAGTACTGTGCCAAACGCTAAGATCCTGCTCACAGAATCGAGCAGCTGAGTTGATCCTGGGACTATCGAGCTAAATAACTGTCGCCGGAGGAAGCACCGGAAGATACAGAGGAATGTCAACGCATCAGGTAACCCGGGTCGCAACTGTCTCTTTCCGGCCTGAGCCTGGAGCGTCTTGATGAAACTCAACCGTGTCACCGCATTCAGAGCGCACGTGCCGCGGGAGGATGTCAGACCTGATTCCATCGCGTGTCACCAGCAGTCAGGCTGCCTCCCAACTAAAGATAAGATGCAGTAGACTTACGACGGTGGTGTTGTCGGGAAGTACTATTCTGCCAGGCCTGGTCCGTCCAAGAGTGCAGCCAAGTCAAGCGCGTGGTACAAATTCTGACTGCTGCTTCGCCTCGTCACTTCGCGGCGGTCGCTTTCATGACTGTGCTCCTGGTCGATGGACATGGCCAATATCTCCAGCGAGCTCAATGACGAGGACTGCAAGGAAGCCGTGGATGGCTCCCGATCGTTCGAAACCCTACCGAACGGATCCGAGCAAATCGCTAACCGATCTAACTGTTTTTCGGACGAAGACTTGTCCATGCGTGATGAGCCACCCGGTGCCTGGTTGCGGACAGCATGGATCTGCCCAAACGGTGCAGCGCCATCGCACGACCAAGCAGACACCGAGCGAACGAGGTTGGTGGCAGGTTCTGGAATGCAGACAGGCTCATCCTCGGGAATAGCGAGGGACGTGACACGAGCCAGCTTCCGGTGGGGGGTGGACACCGCCGGCGTTGACTTTGGACCCGAAGTCTTGATCTCTCCGAGCAAGCTGAGTGCAGCCATTCCCCCATGGACACGCTCCTTAGCATCTGCGCATGCCAAGTAATCTGATATGTCGCACGCTGGTGTCATCATCGAGGATGGTAGGTAGGAGGAACCCGCATCGCTCGTCAGACAGCCTTCGCTACTACGCATCTCATCGTAGCTCTCGGCATCGGTGCACTTGTGCCGAAACGATGGTGAGTCATCCTCGGATGAGTCATCCGATGCTAACGCGTCGTCGCTGTTCTCGTGCGGTGAGTGCGGTGGGTGCATGAGGTAGGTGAGGGAAGATTCCGGAAGCGGCGCTGACCATACAGACTCGCACTTTCGATCAAACTCCTGCAGGTGCAAAGGACGATGAGTCGGACAGGTTGACCATTGACAGGGAGGCTGCATTGTGTGTGGTGCATTTGTGCTCTACATACATTGCATGGTGTGTTGTTAAATCATGTTCCAGGTCTGAGTGGCCTGGAATTGTGCTCCGGTGATCTGTCATAGGCATGGCTCCTTCACGTATGCATATGTCTTTGTGTACCTAGTCCATGTCGTATTCGAAAGCTGGCATATGATGCCAGTAAGTAGAGGCGTATGGTACTGCATGTGCGTCTGAGCGCAATTGTTTCTAATGGGGATTGCTCTCGAACACAAGCCGCTGTCGGCTTGCAATCACGTGTCTCAGGTGTTGGGTGATGGGTTATAGGAATGTATTGCTTGTGCTCGCAACATCTCGATGACGTCAGCTTGGAATGCCTCAACACCTCAAATGCATGACCACTATTTGCTTTACTGCAATGTTGGACCACTAAGGCATTGCAAGTATTCTGTGCTGCTGTGCTTGCTCATGCGTCTTGAAGACCATCATGCTCTTAGCGCATACATCTGGCATAGATCTATCTTGCTACCCGTACTTCAGAATGGTCGTAGTTGGCATAGTCTACATAAGCTCAGCGTTGACAGACAAATCCATGCATACCACGCAGTGTAGGCAAGGTCCTTTATATGCGTACCAACCGTGGCTAATCTGCCATAGATCGGTGCTGTTCTGTCACATGCAAGCCACACCTACGTGTTTCCGGTCAGGCAACCACAGAGCCTCACCGGTAACCCCAGCCATTCCCGATTAACAGTTTCTAAAACAGGGGTGACATTGAAGGCCAAGCCTTGAACTGAAGGTCAAGCCGTGTCGGATGTCGGACAACCGTCCCGAGAGCACCTCCAGAAAGCTCCATTGCGGTAGCGCCGAATGCGTCTATCAAGATGCTTCGATTCATTCACTACAAAGGAAGATGAGCGATACTTTGTAGTACGGGCGGACGAATTCGGGCCACGTTTTCGGACCATGTTGTCGTGACGGAGGGTGACCATGGGCGCCACGAGCAGTTGAGTGTTGTAATGCAAACGTTCAGGCAAGCGAGTAAACTGCCGACATTTTTGTAAAAGACCAGGCTATAAACAAATGGACTGTGATGCTGCCTGGCCCACAGAAGCTCAAAGCTAAGGAATCGCGAATCCCATAACAAATGACGTGCACGCTGGCCAGCCAGCACGAGCACGCGACTGGGACTTTGATGCGGTGAACTGTTTCATGACAGCATTCGCACTTGCGTGCAACTGCCTGTGCACTTTCAGTATCGTTCTCTCAACGAGCACCGTGTCCTGAACGATTCATTTGCGAGGTTGACAAACCTTACCAAAACGGCAGTGTATTCCAAACAATGTCGCACTTTGCGTTGTGTGCATGTGAGGTAGTTTCGTATTCATCGTGCAATGCTGTGGACTCCGCTTGGGAACCTGGCGCAAACTGTGCTTATTTTTACGGTACTACTTTTGCACCGAATGTCATCTCCTGAGAACGCACCTGGCTCTTGGAAGAAATCATCATCCTCATTGATTCATCTACATCACGTATCCATGTTGTACGCTGTGGTCCGCATGAGCCAAGGAGTGTCAGTTTATCCTGTGAAGCTTGAGCATCCTTTGCCCTCTTGTCCGTTCCCGTCGACATGGACCATTCATCAAGCCTCAACTCGCCTGCCAGACATCTACCTGCATGCGAAATGTATCAATGGTATCCCGCTGTTCGTGTCCTGCAACATCGCAGTTCAGCTTATCATGTCCCGATTAGCCCCCCTGAATGCGAGCGCTTGGATCACGTGCCGCAGACAATTCTGGCACACCCAGATAGTGCAAGCTATCTAAAGCGGGCAACAGCAAAAAGAAAAGGTTCGACGCACTTGGCGAGCATGTTTCATCTTTCAAACGTGTAAGGCCACTGGAAACGGGCAGTTACATATCGGACATTCGCAAATGCACCATGTCGGCCTGTGAATCTTCCTGTGCGTCGTCATCAAAATAGATCATATCTTAATGTCTTGTGCCACAAGTTATGCACCAGTACGGCATGACAGCAGCTACGACAATAAGTTGATCCTGCTTTCTCGAAACATCCAGGCATATCGATGCAAGTGAGGATGTGTGATGACGCATTTGACGATGGCCGACCGACTGTGCACAGTCGAGATACCGCCAGTTGCACTGGAAACCTTCGAAAGTCAAATCAATGCTTACCTTCAGCGGCGCGTCGCATCCTCACAGTAAGAAAAACACGCTCACGAGATTATCTTCTACACTAATGTCTCCTGGAGATCTCACCCGCTTCGGCTGAGCCAAGATAGCAGTCTCCAATTCGTGAATGTGCTCGGCACGTAGATTTAGGAGCATGCACAACAGCCTCAGTGTGAAGCACATTGAAACGTATAGAATGAAAATTGCAATAGAAAAGCCTTTGCAGCCTGGAAAGCAATGACTCTGCAAACTCGCGATTCAAATTTTTGGCCATTGGCAATGCCACATACGGGCAGGAAATTTTGATATAAATTGAATTACTTAAAACCGCAAGAAAACTGCATGGATAGCATGCAGTCACAAATGGTTTCAGTGGTGGACTGCAGGATGTGCTTGGGTCCTGTGTGTCAACACGGGCCAAATTCACTTGGCTGATCCGACAGTGCTGCTCTAGTCTGCTGTTTTCACGGCGTTTCGTGCGCATGTACACCTGGGAAAGCACTCTCAGACGTCCATATTTGAGGGCAATGCTCGTCACTATTATTGTCACTAATATGCAACAGTAAATATTCATCGTGCAGAATGAGCACTTTGGGCTCGACCGATCCCGAGGAGTTGGTGAATTATTCAACCCCAACAGCTGTTCTCTCCAAGGTGGAACCGCATGTGTACGTAGGGACGTTCATGTCAGAGCAGAATCGTGAGCATCTCATCGACAACAACATCACGCATATACTTCAGGTGTGCTCGTGTTCTGGTAGCGCCACGACGACTGGGGCCACCCTGTCGCAGGGTGCAGGGTGCAGTTCGGCGGTGTACTGCATAAGCTGTATGCATGATGATCTGCCTAAGGATTCTGAATTGATACTGTAACATGTAAGCGCGTTTCATTTCATTTCCTCTTCGACGGTTGCTCCTCATCTGCGTTTCCTTCCCGTTATCGCCTCCTGATTTCACTGGACACAACGCATCGCATTCTCATCTTCGCTTAGGGTCTGACGTAACAGTAAGTGCGTTGAAGACGATCGGCACCAGTTTGTTGCTCTGACGAAATTTGTCACTTGTAGAGCCTTAATGCATGCTTGCTGCACATGTACATGCGGCCAGGGTGAAACACTGACTTCGCAATGTTTCGAGTCAGCTGTGCGCAGATGCTGATGCCGATTCATATTTAACATATTGTAGTGAAGGGCACTTTGCACCGGGAACTTGCCAATAATTACAATGTGATAGGCGAATTTGCACGATAGGTTGTTTTCCTAGGGGAGTGCCAGTCCAGCACTGTCTCAGCTCCAAACATGCGAGAATGCTGCGTTCGGCCTTCGATTATCTGCACTGTCCTGTGAACAAAGACGTATTTTCAGCTTGGACAATTACCATCTTGACATACGATAACAAAGGTATGCATGCTCTTGGGACACAATTGCACATGGCTTAATCAATAGGAGCAAAGGCCTCTCACGTGCGTTGGCAGCTGCCAGAGCTGCTGTCACGTTCCTAAGAACTTAAGGCACGATCAGTGCTCAGAATGGGTTTCGACCCCCGTTTCTGTTCCAAAAATCCATGTAACAGGGTGGGCAAAAACGTGTTGTCACACCAGGCTACCGGTGTCGCCCTTGCCATTTATTTTCGGGCATTTAAATCCGAAAAATCAGAGGGTCTGGCAAAGCACTGCTTACGATGAAGCTGTTGGTCGATGTAACAACTCAATTTTGGGAAAGCTTCATCATGAAGTGACAATCCCATTCTCTAACAATCTTGGCATCTGTGATTCATGAATTTCCGGCAGGTGAATGAAGTGCAATCAGCACCCCCTGTAGTGTCGGTGCCGCCCAGAAGCCTGGAGTGACTCGTTGCCGTCTCTGTAGGTGGGTGCCGAGCTGCAACCATCCCATCCGGAGGACTTCAAGTACGTCAGCGTCAGCTGCTATGACAACCACACCGAGGACTTGACGAAGATCCTCAGGCCTTGCTTAGAATTTATTGACAAAGCCGCCTCCTCGGGTATGCTGGACCCGCTTACATGTTGTTCGCAACAACAGGATCTGCATAAGTGCAAGAATTTCTCGCACATCTGCAGATCAGTGCTTGTCGGGAACGACATTCGAACCCCCTCATCTCAATCGTTCATGCGTTTCCAGAAACCATGGCCCAAAACATGCCGATTTCCATGGCGAGTATGGACCAAGGACACTCGGTCGGAGTTTCCTACCATATGAGTGCGATGTGTGAAAATGGTTAGTCCCTTGAAACACTGATTGTTGTGTTAGTGAATGGACCTCACATGCGGCTGCCAGGATTGGTTTTGACACCTGCCAACGGGTCTCTCCATCTGGTGTTGAGGTATGAATGTCAGCTGATCAGTAGGTACTGGATTCTTGCAAAAGTCCCAGGTTATGTTCTGCTTGGAACGCAAGAACGGTGCGAGTCTCCATGACAGTGTCCATGCGTGACAAGCATCGCGATAAACCACTGGGCTTCTGATATTTCACTATCAACGTTGTACTGAAAATATACTGAGAGCTATGAATGTCATGCTCAGAGCTCTGACTGGTTCTAGCAAAATAGAAACCAGTCTTTTGTTTTTCCTCGGCTTGACAGTTAGTATTGTATTGCATGGCCAACGTCTTTCCGTTACTTGTGCTTTCTCGATAGTCCCTGGGTAACCTATTCAACGACGATACCGATAAGCGGTGTAACTCTCTGCGTTCTTGCACTCGGTCATAATTCAACGTTTTGTTTGTTCAGAACGGGGACACCCAGGTAATGTAATGGCAAGTATGATTCAAGGATGAAAGCTCTGCACACGAAAGGTCATGATATCGTCTCTCCCACGAATGCTCAGAGCATCTCATAGTTGAGGCGAGTGTATTTGCAGGCTGTGATTCCCTCATTTGTGAAAGTGCACTTAGGCAGTTAGTTTAACTTTATGTTCTGGCTTGACGTCTTCAAAATTTGAAAATTGGAAAGTTATTCTGCGTGCAGTCTCTGACCGCTTAATAGGCTAGATGGTTAAAATGTTTAGTCTATTTTGCCATTCTTTACTTTCTCTTCCCCCCTCGATTGTTGATGTAATACTTCCTGCCAGAATGGGGTTCCATCCCCATTTTTTGTCCTTACAATGCATGCAATTCCAGGCAAATCACACACTCTTGCGAAACGCACTGTTGGTTATGTGCAGGTGAGAACACGCTGGTGCACTGCATGGCCGGCGTTTCCAGGTCCCCAGCGCTTGTTTGTGCTTATATCATGTGGAAACGTCGCCTCAGCTTACTCGATGCGATCGCGCACACCACTAGCAAACACCCCCTGACTCAGCCCAACGCTGTTTTCTTGGAGCAGCTGAAGGCGTTCGAGACCGACATGAACTCTGACATCAACAACCTGCCACGCACTCGCCTTGAGGACATCAACAAGCCGAATGGATCTGGTGACATGGGTATGGATGACCCTAATGTCGACGACGACTCAGATCTGGAGCACAATTTGACGGAAGAAGACTGGCTGTGAGGCTGTGGTAAGTTGTAAGTGCTTCAGGGTTGCATTTCATCGACCCAAATAGCACCACAACCATGAGAGTCAATTATATCAAGTATCTTATCTGCGTCTATGTCTTCCCCCCAGGCTAGAAGTCGAGCCCTTAACAAGCTCGGTTCGAACGGAGTTTTCCTAAATCCATTGTTGCTCGGCAAACAGTACTGAGACCGTCACAATTGGAGCCTTGAGTGTATCACAGCTTTACTACATATACAAACACAGAAGAACGTGTCAGAATATGCCTGCACAGCACCGTGCAAGGATAATGAGCAAGGGCTATCCATACGGGCTGTTGACCACGCTGTTTCTTAGGAGGAATGACTGTGAGTGTGCAAATTTTGACCGCGGAGTGTGTCCTTAGATGGCTGTGGTGATCCTTCACATCGTGAGCTAGTGCCCAGGGCTTGCAGCCTCTGCTGATGAGAGCTCTTGCCCGGTGGTGGGGGTGAGCAAGTGTCTAATTTGTCCCCTCAGGTCTGCATGGGAGCATGGGATGTGTCCATGCTTGCCTCAGGTGATGGTGATGGTAGTTGACACTGATTCCCGAGCAGTACATTGGAGCTGCCAATGTGGATGCGCTTATGTTGTAAAGGATACATCATGTCAGAGCATGAGGTTGTGATTGCAGGGTCTTGGTGATGGCCTGACCCCTTTTAGATTCTGGCATTTTTCCTTTCCCCCTCCTGATCTCGACGATGCGCGGTCGCTGATTATGGAAGTGGGGTACCACAGGATGTGGTCTGGTTATCGGCACATCATTTATACTAGAAAATGGCGAGCCAGTGGTAGAGTGGAGTGCCATGCAAGCTGCTGCATTTACTGGCGTTGTGGTTTTGCACATATCAAGCACAGCATGGAGTTGAGAGACCATGGATTGCCGTACTTTACCAGTGATATGGATGGTCACGCGTTACAAAAGGCAAGTTCAGGGTATTTAAATTTATATTTTATCCGAGTATATAATATATATATATATATACATATATACATATCTCTATCGGATATTCGGGTCACTTGTCCCGATAACATCTGTCACGCTGTCGCAAGTCATCCATATCAAAAGTAAAGTATGATAAGACCTTTAGGCATGTTGCTCGGCTTGATCAACATTCAAATTCTTGCTACCAAGTTTCTGTCATGGCAACGCTGTTGTAATGTGATATTTACCTGATATTTGCTCACAATACCTGGCATTACCCGGTATTGCTTGCAATCAGGGTGGAGTTTTATTAGCTATAAAACCGGGCCTCCAAAGCGCAAGCGGTTATGAAGGAAGGCCCGGATGCATGCAAGCCTTTCTCGAGTGTGACAAGGCCGGGGTTGTTGACCGCTTGGCAACGTGTCTTTGATGATGCATCCGAGGCATGCAAATGGGACCAGAGTGCGCGTGACCTGCCAACCGAGTTTGTTGAAGCGGAGCTGCCCGGGGTTCAGAAGTCCGTGTCACGCCTCGTTGGCGATCGCTTGGGCGCGGCCTTCCTCGAAGCTTGCAACACTACCACCGTAGACGGTCGGCGCGCGGCGGCGCGTATCCGCAGTGCGTCCTGTGGACCTGCATCTGCGTGGCTAACTGCGCTGCCCACCGCGCCCACTTTGCGCCTTAGCAATGGAGAATTCTTTGCAGCGGGGCGTCACCTGCTCGGTCTAGGGGTGACAACGGCGGTGGATGTTCCGCCTTGCCACTGCACCGCCGGCGACTCCACGACGCCGGACCACGCTCTCTCGTGCAACCGCAATGCAGGTGAGGCATCGATGCGCCATAACTACTGGGTTTCGGCCTGGCGCCATGCCATCCACCGTGCGGGCTGCGCGTCTAGCGTGGAACCGCAATACAGCAGCCTTGCAGCTGCGGGGGCGCAGGGGGCTGCTGGTCTTCGTCGCGGGGATATTTTGACTGTCTGGCCTGACGGCCGCGTCCGCGTCATGGACTGCGTTGTTACGCACCCGGTGGCCGCATCGTTTGTTCGCGATGCAGCAGAGGTTGCCGGATCCGCGGCAGCGAAGGCGGAGCTGCGGAAGCAACGAGCCTTCGAGGAGTTTGGGGAGGGCTCCGCTTATGACTTCATCCCACTCGCCGTGGAGTCGTTTGGCCGCATGGGCTCCGCCGCCTCGCATTTCCTTTTGGAGCTTGGCGACTTGGCGGCAGGGGGGGGGAACCGGGTGTCCAAGGCTGCCTTCGTACGTGGCGTCCGTCGGGAGCTCAGCTGTGCTTTGTGCAAGGGCAACGCGCGCATGTACTACAAGTCCCTCTCTCGTATCGCCGTGAACGTCGGCTCGGACTTCCATGCAGGGTGTGATGCACCGCAGGAAGATCCCGGCGTAGCTTAGGTTGCTGGTTTTCTTGTGTGTTTTGTCTTAGTTTGTGACGTTTTCAGTGTTAGTTTCTGTGTTTTTTCCTGTTTTGCCAGCCCTGTCGCTTGTAACGCAATGTCCACCCTGATTGTTGGGTTTACGGCTAAACAGCTGTGATCGTGTTCGGATAGCTCTCCTCCTGTGTTATCTTTGTACCTGCCATGTTGCCTGTGTTGTTGCACGCTGTGACGGGGGTTGACAAATAGTCACAGATAGGCTGACGTGCCATGCGCTGAAGTTCTTGTCATGCACAGACGTTGCGCACAATCGCAATGCATTGACAGCAGTATAAGAACCTGGCCACGCAAGCAAGCAACAGCTTCTTGGACAGACTGCTAGTCACACACACCCTGGAGGTGGCTGGTGCTACAAGCTAGAGTTCGATTCTTTAGCCCTTGCACCACGCTGCGCACAACACGATAGGATAAGCCCCCACAGTTGGTGTCTATGGAGACATGGAGCATTGAAACAAGACACGAACCTGGGGCTCAATGCATCAAGCGCGTGGACAAATGAGAGGTGCAAGAATGGGGGGCCAAGAGCGAGCAGACAGCAGGTGGGCAGACACCTCCCTATATCTTGAGCTGGCTCGCGCAGATCGCACAAGACCTGGTCATGGCGGAACACAACGCTGACATACTGGACATACCGGTACGTCACACCAGCAGAGCATCTGTTCTGGACAAGTTTGCATCGGTGGCATGAAACAAACAAATGTCGCAGCTGGATTTGGTTACACAAAGTCATTGTCATGCATGGATACCGGGTATGCTAAACGACTAGATGTTGAGCGCCTTCAAGGCCGATGCAATGTGTGCATCGGTGTTCAACATGTCATTGAAGCTCATGATACACTCTCCTGCCTTTGACACCACAAATGTCTGTCGGCCTGCCAGCACAAACAATTCATTGGGAATGCCAAACTCCTTCCTCAAGATGCTGTTTTCGTCGGTGAGCAGGTCATATGGCAAACGGTTGGCCTCCTTGAATGCCTTGTTGTCCGCGGGGCTGTCGCTGGAAATGCCAAACACCTGCATTGCACTAGACAGTGGGCAAAAGGCCACGAGACAGACGATGGAATGTGTGTTGACCCAATCAGAAAACACTCCTTGTCAATCGGTGTGCGCCCTCCCATGCCAAGGCAGCGACATGGGCTCTCCTTGGCGACTTGTCTCAAAAGCTAACAGGCATACATGCATGTTTTATGTATGCAGAGGTGTACTCCATTGCGCAGCAGTCGAGCGTGACACTGAAAGGAGTTCAACAGCCCACTACAGGTCTAGCATTCCACAGACCCATGATCTGCAGCTCCAGATGGCGGTGCTTTGCACTGACAATTGCATGATGTATTTTGTGGGAGAAACGGAATTAAACGCAATCACAACACAATAATACATAGCAGGTATCATTCTCAAGAACGCGGTGTTGCCATGCAACAAAAACAAATAAGGAACGACCGAGGTGTGGCCTTTCAAGCAGGGAAGGCTCGCCATACCTGAGCGCCGGCCTTGGTGAACTGAGTGTACTTGTCGCGGAAGGAGCAAGCCTCCTTTGTGCACCCAGGCGTCCCAGCCTTGGGATAGAAAAAGAGCACCACTGGCGATTTACCCTGGAAGCTGGACAGCGTGATGGTCTTGCCATCCTGGTTCTTCAGGACTTTGTAATAGTTGGGGTAGTCCTTCATCTTGTCCCCGGCCTTGAGAGCGGCCTGTGCACAACGCCTCATTGAGCGGTTGCAAAACTAAACACACGGGAAGACATAGGGTAGTAAGCGAGAGCGAATATGGCCTGTAAGCAGACCTGTTGACGCGCTGAGGCGTTGAACAGAGCTACCTAGGCTATCGACTCATTGAAGCCTCGCTGGAATGCGCTTCGGCCCCGCGCTATCAGCCCAGGATCTCGTCATCTCTAGACGTGTGCCTGAGGATCGTGCTATGCGTAACTGTGATCGGTAAAAGGAGCGTTGCCGCAGCGCCCCAACCATCTCAAAATGATTTCATTTGTTGTCCTGTCAATTGTAACCGCGCGGAACGTCTTGCATTGCACCACAGCACACTCACAGCAACGCTTAAGGTCCCGCGCACGCCCCCCGTTCTCGCAACCAAATCATCCGGCTGCACCCACTCTCACTCCTTGCCGTTTGTAAATGTTTCTTCTTGCTGACATGACGTCTCTGGATTTAAAAAATACCCTTTGAGATGTTCAGAGCTCCGGTCAGGCATAAGTGGGCAACATCTCGTCGTTGTATGGTGCGAATTATGCAGTGAAGCCACAGCCAAGGGTCTGCGTCACTTGCACCCCGCTGCATTCGCTGACGAAAGGCAATTTACCTGGTGCAACTCCCCCAGCCCAGTATGTCATTTGCAGAAGGGCCCAAGTAAGAAGGCTAGAGACGGGACTTGCGTCAGTCACGTGACAGTTAGAGGACAGGGTTCTGTCGACCAGCATACTGAGGTCAAATATTCTTCTCTACCCTTGTATGGTCAGGGCATCTGTGTCGGTATCGAATATGATGTACATGTGTCTGACACCCTGATATCGTGGCAAGATTGCGCACTTTAGACGGTTTCCCTTCTAGAATGGGCTCCTGCTATTGCCATGAGCATATCCCAGGAATACAATGATCACTGTCCAGACGTGTTGAGATCACAAGAACTCTTTACAAAGACGAAATGAAAAGCGCCACTGGTATAGAATAGCGAATCATCAACATCGGTGAGTACACGAAGCACGGCAGACGGTTTACAGTGATGTGTACATTCAATTTTGTGCAGCAAACCTTGCTAGCGAGAAAAGAAAACATACTGTTGTGACCGTGCGAGTCTGAGGAGCGAGGCGAGCGTTCCTCTTTGCAGGTCCAACGGCGAATGCGTTGGAACGCATGACTGTGGCGGATTGGACGAACGACATTTTGGCTAGAGGTTGGTTTGACCACTTCAAACTCAAAGAAGACACTGATGAAAAGACAGAACACTTGCACCGATAGCCTCTTGAAGTCTGTCTTGAAACCCAGGCGCATGCGATGGTCCATCTATCGATGGGTTACTTTGATCACGGATTCGCGTCACGTGATTCCCGATATCTCGAAGTCTTTGTCGAAGAGAATTGCGCAGCGCCGCAACAAGTTACCAAGACCCGCAAACAAGACCATATCCGTCATATCATGACAAGCACATCTGTTCGCTGTCTGCCATCGTGAGCATGTTTTCCATACCTTCACTTGTACATCGAGTGCTTGAATTGCGTCTTACCAGTTGCAGCATTCTCTACAAGTTCTCATACCAGCACGCCGCTTTGTTTCGCACATCTGATAGCAGCGGGAGATGTATTAGCACGCAAGTGCAGAAGAGATACTTGGTACGATGCACACCCACCATGACCGTGAATGATAGGGTTATTGGTTCTTTTGTCGAGCATCCGGTCAACCCCATTGTCACTCATGAACCACATGACAGTTTTTACAAATATAGAGGACCTCTTGCTTGTAACACGAGTTGATGGATGTGGGAGCAGCTGTCATCAACCATGCATAGGGTTCCCTGAACAATTATGGTGCATGCGACATACTGGCACCATCTCGATGAAATGAACCATGCCATACATGACATTTTCATAAGCTTTCCTGCTTTTTATTCCTGACGTGCAGAGCAATCCAAACCAGCCTGACTATGACGTGAACATGAAATGCATGGGGAATGTGTGCTGGATCCAGGGATAGAACGTTGCGTGTGCATCGCCAGCATCACGAGACAGTTGTCTGAATCAAGAAGGAATCCATGCACATCCTTATTTTTCTGCTGAGGTCAATATTGAATGTTGTATGCAGCTAAGGGATTTTATCAACGACTCCCTTGCCCATCAAGTATGTCCCCCAATCCCATGCCGTACAATTTCCTGCTCTCCAACTCAGTCTCACATACCGGCAACATCAGGGAATGTACCATTTGTCGGAACACCCGTGCTGGCTGTACTGGAAAACGAGCAGAATGCCTGGATATCACTGAGTGCGATGTCCCAGATACATGAAGTTATCACACTTTTCACTGGTAGCTGTTTTGAATTGACTATTTGATCAAAGGTCACCTGGCTGATTTCCTCCGCAAGGGGAGTCCAATCAGGGCGAAATTGTGGAGCAGGGGGGAAATTCACTGAGGCTGTGGCTACAGGATGGAGGCTACTTCTCGCCCAACAAGCCTGGGTCAGCAGTCGGTAAGATCACCGAGGAGATTCGCTTTGACCTGCTGCTTGGAGAGTCAGGGTGGAGGGCCAAGCAACAAAGCTTGTACAGGCAGCTTCAGGTGCTCACCACTAGAGCTTTGCCAGAATGGGGTTTGACCCCCATTTAATCATGCCCTTTCAGGGATACCGACCCACAAAGCAACCTGCCTGGTGAAGCACTGCTCACCACTCATTGTCACAATCCTTGCACACTGATCGTGACGAGGGCCAGGAAAAAGAGCGAAAATGAATAGGCACAGATGCGACAGTAATTTGGCAATCAGACCTTCCACTTTGCCTGCAGCTAAAAGAACATCCAATCGCAATTGCGGTTCTTCTATTTCTTTTTAAGTAACTGAGATATAGTTTAAACCACACAGACATGCCTCTCAGATCACTCATATATGCATGCGTGCCTCTAGGAATTGCCAACAAGTGCCGTCGAAGTATTAACATTGGCCATCATCCATATCCTTCGCGTGCATATGGCTGTGTGGCCACAGCGCTTCGACAGACCGTGTGGTTCACGGCTGTAGATTTCCGAAAATGTATCATAGGGATAAAACTGGGGTTCGAAACTCAATCTGGCGAAGCACTCACTGTGTAGCCACCTCCGCATTGAGGTGAGAAATATATATATATATATATATATATATATATATATATATATATATATATATATATATATATATATATTATACCCAAGGTGTGCTTTGATGATCGAATATCGTACGTTGTCGTCCTCGTTCGTCATACTAAAAGCATCGAGCCTGGGCAACTCACAGCATGGTCATCAGTGCTTTGCCAGGCGGTTTGCTTTCTGGGTCTGTATCCCTGAAAATGCATGATTATTTGGGGCAGAAATATTGGGGGTAGAATCACATTCTAGCGAAGAACTGATGTTCATTCTCATCGCCCTCCTTTGCATGCAGACCTCCTGGTTGACCCCTGTAGAGATTTTCAAGCCGTGGTATGGTGAAGCGATCGCAAAGTACTTGGTACATCACCACATGAAGCACGTGCCGAACCAAAAGATGCATATCTGCGAGGTCGGGGGTGGCCAGGGGACACTGGCTGCCAACATTCTGGTGTGTAACCTATTCTTACTCACTGATGATGATGATGATAATTATTCTGGCTCGTTTGAGCGGCCGCGCGTTCATGACAGGCTTGCCTGTCCCGACTGCCGACGTTCAATGAGCTGTATTGTTTCAAATGTGTTGATGTGGTTGTTTTCGGCCTAAGCCGTAGCTCTTGCTCTTTCTCTGTGCGATGTAATGATGAAATGATTGACGTTCAATGAGCTGTATTGTTTCGAATGTGTTGATGTGGTTGTTTTCGGCCTAAGCCGTAGCTCTTGCTCTTTCTCTGTGCGATGTAGTGATGATAATTATGATATGAAGGACGAATTTGTCACCAATGCGCTACGGGAAATCAGCATTGGCTTATGTAGGGGCAATGCTATCATGTACCGGCGTTCTCTTCAAGTTTTAGCTCGTGCCAGCGGCCGCGCATTTATGACAGGCTTGCTTGTTCCGACCGCTGACGTTCAATGAGCTGTATCACTTCGAATGTGCTGTTGTTGTTTCTTGTTGTCTATTTCCTGCCATTATCTATGTGATGTGATGATGATGTATCTTATTGCTATGTTGTCTTTTGTCTATTCCTGCCATTATCTATGTGATGTAATGATGTATCTCTTTAACAACACTACCGCATCCACATGGACATTGGCAACTCCAAGCACTACTTGGGAATCTCACCTCTTTCATATATATATATATATGCGATGTCGCAACCTGGCAGACTGACATGACAATGCTTCATTTTCCCCGCATGTGTGATATCTGTTTCTCCCGTGATGAGAGCTGAACTGGGTGACTGACATGACAATGCTTCGATTGCCCCAGTTTTGGCGCCTGAAAATATTCGATATATGTGGATGTGGAGTAGAAACACGGGGATGACAGCTTCGCCGCATCTGTTGACATGACGGCGATGGTGGAGCCGTCATGGTTCAGCACTTCTGTCTGGGGCATATCGATATCAGTCACAGATGTGTGCGAGCATGGCCATGCGTGCTTCATTCCAACTCCAGGCTTGCTAGACCCTGTGATTTTGGGGGTCCAGATGCCCGAAGATGCATGAAGGTTTGGGACAGAACTGGGGGATGAAACCCATTCTGGCACAGCACTGCTCCGACTGTATCTACACCAACTTCATATAACACAAGGACATGCTGACTGCCCTATAAACGTTGAGGCTACGTTTCGAACATCAAAATGTGAGCGTGAAGTGTGGAGTTGACTGGTAGTTTCACACATCAGCGCTTCGCCATACCGTGTGATGCGGTAGTGTTGTAAACTAGATACGTCAATATATGACCTCGCTGTGGTTCCTGCGTTGCAGAACTTTCTGAAGCGGGTGCACCCTGGCCTGTATCAACACGCCACATACACGTTGGTAGAGGTGAGCCCTGGTCTGGGCGAACTGCAACGGCAGCTGGTGTGTGGGGAGTGTGGCCACGAGGGACGATTCAAGACAGTTGTGGGCGACGCCAGGCAAGCAGCCACCTGGGGAGATGAGTCATTGGTGAGCACACCGCGCCCCAGCACGTTGTCACGCCGCACAGCGGAGCTATCAGAATGCTTCGTCTAAGTAGATAACGATGTATGTTTTTGCGCACTATCGTATGTGCATCGGCAACTCCAAGTGCTCCTCTAGTACATTACCATCATCATAAGAAGACATGTCAGGTAAGGCTATGGTAAGTCAGGCTGGTCCAGGTACGCTAGCCCCAGGGCATGTTAACGGTAGCACTGATTCCCACGTAGTTCTTGGAGTTTCCAATGTCCATGTGGAGGCGATAGTCTTGCACAAAGGAAATAGGATCATTACATCACATAGATGGCAGGAAAAGTCAGCAAGCAACCAAGTCAACACATTCGAAGAAACGTCATCATCATAAATGCACCATGCTGGGTTTCAAGCAGACTTGACGCATGGCATTGACCCTTCGCTGTGTTTGCGTTAGACTCATGTTGGCCTCTGCAGTCGCCAGTACATGGGGTAGCTGAAGTCTCAGGTACCAAATCCTTTACCCTTGTGAATATATCGCAATGACATGATCAAAAGAGGGGTGCTTAGGTGACAGCTCAACCATCATGTGCTGACGCGCACGGGTTCTATGTAATGCTGTGCGCACCCTCACCATGCCAATTGCTAGCCGCGAGGGCGCATCACCTGTCATGTCTGTACCAGCAGGCTATCCAGCCCCAAGTATTTGTATAATTTCAGGCCTTGGACCCATGCTTTACAGCCGCACAATGGCTTACAGTGCGAACTGAGTACAGACTACACGTATGTGCTGGCAATGGAGGTTCTCGACAATCTTCCCCCACGACAGGGTGCAGAGAGCTTCCAGCTCGGACGCTTGGATGGAGACATGGGTGCAGGCCGACCCTGATGCGCCACATGGATTCCGAGAAGATGTTCAACCGCTCCGAGACCCTCTCATACAGCGCTGTCTGCAGTGGGGTGACTGGACCTCTGTTGCAGGGCAAAGTGCGCACCTTGCCTCACCCGCCTGCACGTTTTATGGACCAAAACAACGGCGATTCCTGGGGTAAATATAGGACAAACAACAAGTTTCTGGGGAGTCGCAGCTCTGATGCGTGCAGTGATTGTTCCGCACAGCTCATCGTATCTTTTGCTGTGACGTCGAAGGAGACAACGGACCTGGGATGAAGCTTCCTGAGTAAACTGCAATGCGCTGAGTCATCTGTCGATTGCCGTTGAATATCAGCAATCTGCTGCTCATTATCCTATTCAGGGAGTGAAAATTCATCATGAGCATGAATTTGCGTACAAATTCCTCTGCTCACTCTTGTGACGCTATGCATCATCCCTAGTGTTTGTTTATAAAAAAAAATGTTTGGAAAAGAGAAAGGGTGATTGCCGATCGGCTGCAGAAAGTTCATGCCATGTGCACTTCTGTGGTAGGGTTGGCAAGACGATGCTTATGTTTCATCTTACTACACTACAAGAGGTGATAGGTATGGCAATGCGAGCAAACATTCTGGTAAACACCTCTCATCCAAACTTGATTCCCAAGTAGTCTTGGAGTTGCCAATATTCATGTGGATGCGGTGGTTTTGTAAGAAGACACATCACTACATCACTGAAGCTTCCTCGATGAAGCGCAAAACCTCTCTCCTGCGAGGAAATATTCAATCGGATGTCAGTTCTGGCTGTACAAAAGCGTATGTTGGCTACACATTTCTACGATCAGCACCTACAAAATAGATGTATGAAATCAGCATGTTTTGCACCAGACGTATGCTTTCGCACGGGCTTGATGCCAGTTGATGAGTTGGACATGTTGTAGGCTCCGAAGCCAGACGCACGACGTTGGCCTGGATTTTAGACACGCTAGCTGGTGTTGGCCATGCTGTCGAGGACGGCAGCGAGCAACACACTCTCTTTCTGCCCACGGGCGCGCTGCAGCTCTTTGAT
>NW_028323357.1:0-57101 GCF_984573655.1 Nuphar pumila | reverse complement strand
TGGTCGGGATTTTAAAATCCAGTTTTATAACTGGTCGGCATTTTCAAATCAAGTTTTTATAACCGGTCGGGATTTTCAAATTCAGTGTTATAACTGGTCGGGATTTTCAAATTCAGTTTCTATAACTGGTCGGGATTTTGAAATCCAGTTTCTATAACTGGTCGGGATTTTCAAATCCAGTGTTATAACTCATCAGGATTTTCAAATCCAGTTTCTATAACTGGTCGGGATTTTCAAATCCAGTTTTATAACTGGTCGGGATTTTCAAATCCAGTTTTTATAACTGGTCGGGATTTTCAAATCCAGTTTCTATAACTGGTCAGGATTTTCAAATCAAGTTTCTATAACTGGTCGGGATTTTCAAATCCAGTTTTTATAACCGGTCGGGATTTTCAAATCTAGTTTCTATAACTGGTCGGGATTTTGAAATCTAGTTTCTATAACTGGTCGGGATTTTCAATTCCAGATTTTATAACTGGTCGGGATTTTCAAATCCAGTTTCTATAACTGATAGGGATTTTCAAATCCAGTTTCTATAACTGGTCGGGATTTTGAAATCCAGTTTCTATAACTGGTCGGGATTTTCAAATACAGTTTCTATAACTGGTCGAGATTTTCAAATCCAGTTTCTATAACTGGTCGGGATTTGCAACTCCAGTTTTTATAACTCGTCGGGATTTTCAAATCCAGTATCTATAACTGGTCGGAATTTTCAAATCTAGTGTCATAACTGGTCGGAATTTTTAAATCCAGTTTCTATAACTGGTCGGGATTTTCAAATCCAGTTTCTATAACTAGTCGTGATTTTCAAATCCAGTTTTTATAACTGGTCGGGATTTTCAAATCCAGTTTTTATAACTGGTCGGGATTTTCAAATTCAGTGTTATAACTGGTCGGGATTTTCAAATCCAGTATCTATAACTGGTCGGAATTTTTAAATCTAGTGTCATAACTAGTCAGAATTTTTAAATCCAGTTTCTATAACTGGTCGGGATTTTCAAATCCAGTTTTATAACTGGTCAGGATTTTCAAATCCAGTTTCTATAACTGGTCGGGATTTTCAAATCCAGTTTTATAACTGGTCGGGATTTTCAAATCCAGTTTCTATAACTGGTCGGGATTTTTAAATCCAGTTTTATAATTGGTCGGGATTTTCAAATCCAGTTTTATAACTAGTCGGGATTTTCAAATCCAGTTTCTATAACTGGTCGGGATTTTCAAATCCAGTTTCTATAAATGGTCGGGATTTTCAAATTCAGTTTCTATAACTGGTCAGGATTTTCAAATCCAGTTTGTATAACTGGTCGGAATTTTCAAATGCAGTTTTTATAGCTGGTCGGGATTTTCAAATTCAGTGTTATAACTGGTCGGGATTTTCAAATCCAGTTTCTATAACTGGTCGAGATTTTCAAATCAGTTTCTATAACTGATCGGGATTTTGAAATCCAGTTTCTATAACTGGTCGGGATTTTCAAATCTAGTTTTTATAACTGGTCCGGAATTTCAAATCCAGTTTTTGTAACTGGTCGGGATTTTCAAAATTCAGTTTTTACAACTGGTCGGGATTTTCAAATCCAGTTTCTATAACTGGTCGTGATTTCAAAATCTAGTGTCATAACTGGTCGGGATTTTTAAATCCAATTTCTATAACTGGTCGAGATTTTCAAATCCAGTTTTATAACTGGTCAGGAGTTTCAAATGCAGTTTCTATAACTGGTCGGGATTTTTAAATCTAGTTTTATAACTGGTTGGGATTTTCAAATCCAGATTTATAACTGGTCGGGATTTTCAAATCTAGTTTTTATAACTGGTCGGGATTTTCAAATCCAGTTTTTGTAACTGGTCGGGATTTTCAAAATTCAGTTTTTACAACTGGTCGGGATTTTCAAATCCAGTTTCTATAACTGGTCGTGATTTCAAAATCTAGTGTCATAACTGGTCGGGATTTTTAAATCCAATTTCTATAACTGGTCGGGATTTTCAAATCCAGTTTTATAACTGGTCAGGATTTTCAAATGCAGTTTCTATAACTGGTCGGGATTTTTAAATCTAGTTTTATAACTGGTTGGGATTTTCAAATCCAGATTTATAACTGGTCGGGATTTTTAAAATCCAGTTTCTATAACAGGTCCCGATTTTTAAATCTAGTTTTATAATTGGTCGGGATTTTCAAATCCAGTGTTATAACTGATCAGGATTTTCAAATCCAGTTTCTATAACTGGTCGGGATTTTTAAATCCAATTTTATAACTGGTCGAGATTTTCAAATCCAGTTTTTATACCTGGTCGGGATTTTCAAATCCAGTTTCTATAACTGGTCAGGATTTTCAAATCAAGTTTCTATAACTGGTCGGAATTTTTAAATCCAGTTTCTATAACTGGTCGGGATTTTCAAATCCAGTTTCTATAACTAGTCGTGATTTTCAAATCCAGTTTTTATAACTGGTCGGGATTTTCAAATTCAGTGTTATAACTGGTCGGGATTTTCAAATCCAGTATCTATAACTGGTCGGAATTTTTAAATCTAGTGTCATAACTAGTCAGAATTTTTAAATCCAGTTTCTATAACTGGTCGGGATTTTCAAATCCAGTTTTATAACTGGTCAGGATTTTCAAATCCAGTTTCTATAACTGGTCGGGATTTTCAAATCCAGTTTTATAACTGGTCGGGATTTTCAAATCCAGTTTCTATAACTGGTCGGGATTTTTAAATCCAGTTTTATAATTGGTCGGGATTTTCAAATCCAGTTTTATAACTAGTCGGGATTTTCAAATCCAGTTTCTATAACTGGTCGGGATTTTCAAATCCAGTTTCTATAAATGGTCGGGATTTTCAAATTCAGTTTCTATAACTGGTCAGGATTTTCAAATCCAGTTTGTATAACTGGTCGGAATTTTCAAATGCAGTTTTTATAGCTGGTCGGGATTTTCAAATTCAGTGTTATAACTGGTCGGGATTTTCAAATCCAGTTTCTATAACTGGTCGGGATTTTCAAATCAGTTTCTATAACTGATCGGGATTTTGAAATCCAGTTTCTATAACTGGTCGGGATTTTCAAATCTAGTTTTTATAACTGGTCCGGAATTTCAAATCCAGTTTTTGTAACTGGTCGGGATTTTCAAAATTCAGTTTTTACAACTGGTCGGGATTTTCAAATCCAGTTTCTATAACTGGTCGTGATTTCAAAATCTAGTGTCATAACTGGTCGGGATTTTTAAATCCAATTTCTATAACTGGTCGAGATTTTCAAATCCAGTTTTATAACTGGTCAGGAGTTTCAAATGCAGTTTCTATAACTGGTCGGGATTTTTAAATCTAGTTTTATAACTGGTTGGGATTTTCAAATCCAGATTTATCACTGGTCGGGATTTTCAAATCTAGTTTTTATAACTGGTCGGGATTTTAAATCCAGTTTTTGTAACTGGTCGGGATTTTCAAAATTCAGTTTTTACAACTGGTCGGGATTTTCAAATCCAGTTTCTATAACTGGTCGTGATTTCAAAATCTAGTGTCATAACTGGTCGGGATTTTTAAATCCAATTTCTATAACTGGTCGGGATTTTCAAATCCAGTTTTATAACTGGTCAGGATTTTCAAATGCAGTTTCTATAACTGGTCGGGATTTTTAAATCTAGTTTTATAACTGGTTGGGATTTTCAAATCCAGATTTATAACTGGTCGGGATTTTTAAAATCCAGTTTCTATAACAGGTCCCGATTTTTAAATCTAGTTTTATAATTGGTCGGGATTTTCAAATCCAGTGTTATAACTGATCAGGATTTTCAAATCCAGTTTCTATAACTGGTCGGGATTTTTAAATCCAATTTTATAACTGGTCGAGATTTTCAAATCCAGTTTTTATACCTGGTCGGGATTTTCAAATCCAGTTTCTATAACTGGTCAGGATTTTCAAATCAAGTTTCTATAACTGGTCGGGATTTTCAAATCCAGTTTTTATAACCGGTCGGGATTTTCAAATTCAGTGTTATAACTGGTCGGGATTTTCAAATCCAGTTTCTATAACTGGTCGGGATTTTCAAATCCAGTTTCTATAACTGGTCGGGATTTTGAAATCCAGTTTCTATAACTGGTCGGGATTTTGAAATCCAGTTTCTATAACTGGTCGGGATTTTCAATTCCAGATTTTATAACTGGTCGGGATTTTCAAATCCAGATCTTATATCTGGTCGGGATTTTCAAATCCAGTTCCTATAACTGGTCGAGATTTTCAAATCCAGTTTCTATAACTGGTCGTGATTTTCAAATCCAGTTTCTATAACTGGTCGGGATTTTCAACTCTAGTTTTTATAACTGGTCGGGATTTTCAAATCCAGTTTTATAACTGGTCGGGATTTTCAAATCCATTTTCTATAACTGGTCGGGATTTTCAAATCTAGTTTTATAATTGGTCGGGATTTTCAAATCCAGTGTTATAACTGATCAGGATTTTCAAATTCAGTTTCTATAACTCGTCGGGATTTTCAAATCCAGTTTTATAACTGGTCGGGATTTTCAAATCCAGTTTTATAACTGGTCGGGATTTTCAAATCCAGTTTCTATAACTGATCGGGATTTTCAAATCTAGTGTCATAACTGGTCGTAATTTTCAAATCTAGTTTTATAACTGGTCGGGATTTTCAAATCCATTTGCTGTAACTGGTCGAGATTTTCAAATCTAGTTTTATAATTGGTCTGGATTTTCAAATCCAGTGTTATAACTGATCAGGATTTTCAAATTTAATTTCTATAACTCGTCGGGATTTTCAAATCCAGTTTTTATAACTGGTCGGGATTTTCAAATTCAGTGTTATAACTGGTCGGGATTTTCAAATCCAGTTTCTATAACTGGTCGGGATTTTCAAATCCAATTTCTAAAACTGGTCGGTATTTTGAAATCGAGTTTCTATAACTGGTCGGGATTTTCAAATCCAGTTTTTATAACTGGTCGGGATTTTCAAATCCAGTTTCTATAACTGGTCGGGATTTTCAAATCCAGTTTTATAACTGGTCGGGATTTTCAAATCTAGTTTCTATAACTGGTCGGGATTTTCAAATCCAGTTTCTATAACTGGTCGGGATTTTCAAATCAAGTTTCTATAACTGGTCTGTATTTTCAAATCCAGTTTATATAACTGGTCGGGATTTTCAAATCCAGTTTTTATAACTGGTCGGGATTTTCAAATCCAGTTTCTATAACTGGTCGGGATTTTCAAATCAAGTTTCTATAACTGGTCGGTATTTTGAAAGCCAGTTTCTATAACTGGTCGGGATTTTCAAATCCAGTTTTTATAACTGGTCGGGATTTTCAAATCCAGTTTCTATAACTGGTCGGGATTTTCAAATCCAGTTTTATAACTGGTCGGGATTTTCAAATCTAGTTTCTATAACTGGTCGGGATTTTCAAATCCAGTTTCTATAACTGGTCGGGATTTTCAAATCCAGTTTCTATATCTGGTCGGGATTTTAAAATCCAGTTTTATAACTGGTCGGCATTTTCAAATCCAGTTTTAATAACCGGTCGGGATTTTCAAATTCAGTGTTATAACTGGTCGGGATTTTCAAATTCAGTTTCTATAACTGGTCGGGATTTTGAAATCCAGTTTCTATAACTGGTCGGGATTTTCAAATCCAGTGTTATAACTGATTAGGATTTTCAAATCCAGTTTCTATAACTGGTCGGGATTTTCAAATCCAGTTTTATAACTGGTCGGGATTTTCAAATCCAGTTTTTATAACTGGTCGGGATTTTCAAATCCAGTTTCTATAACTGGTCAGGATTTTCAAATCAAGTTTCTATAACTGGTCGGGATTTTCAAATCCAGTTTTTATAACCGGTCGGGATTTTCAAATCTAGTTTCTATAACTGGTCGGGATTTTGAAATCTAGTTTCTATAACTGGTCGGGATTTTCAATTCCAGATTTTATAACTGGTCGGGATTTTCAAATCCAGTTTCTATAACTGATAGGGATTTTCAAATCCAGTTTCTAAATCTGGTCGGGATTTTGAAATCCAGTTTCTATAACTGGTCGGGATTTTCAAATACAGTTTCTATAACTGGTCGAGATTTTCAAATCCAGTTTCTATAACTGGTCGGGATTTGCAACTCCAGTTTTTATAACTCATCGGGATTTTCAAATCCAGTATCTATAACTGGTCAGAATTTTCAAATCTAGTGTCATAACTGGTCGGAATTTTTAAATCCAGTTTCTATAACTGGTCGGGATTTTCAAATCCAGTTTCTATAACTGGTCGTGATTTTCAAATCCAGTTTTTATAACTGGTCGGGATTTTCAAATTCAGTGTTATAACTGGTCGGGATTTTCAAATCCAGTATCTATAACTGGTCGGAATTTTTAAATCTAGTGTCATAACTAGTCAGAATTTTTAAATCCAGTTTCTATAACTGGTCGGGATTTTCAAATCCAGTTTTATAACTGGTCAGGATTTTCAAATCCAGTTTCTATAACTGGTCGGGATTTTCAAATCCAGTTTTATAACTGGTCGGGATTTTCAAATCCAGTTTCTATAACTGGTCGGGATTTTTAAATCCAGTTTTATAATTGGTCGGGATTTTCAAATCCAGTTTTATAACTAGTCGGGATTTTCAAATCCAGTTTCTATAACTGGTCGGGATTTTCAAATCCAGTTTTTATAAATGGTCGGGATTTTCAAATTCAGTTTCTATAACTGGTCAGGATTTTCAAATCCAGTTTGTATAACTGGTCGGAATTTTCAAATGCAGTTTTTATAGCTGGTCGGGATTTTCAAATTCAGTGTTATAACTGGTCGGGATTTTCAAATCCAGTTTCTATAACTGGTCGGGATTTTCAAATCAGTTTCTATAACTGATCGGGATTTTGAAATCCAGTTTCTATAACTGGTCTGGATTTTCAAATCTAGTTTTTATAACTGGTCCGGAATTTCAAATCCAGTTTTTGTAACTGGTCGGGATTTTCAAAATTCAGTTTTTACAACTGGTCGGGATTTTCAAATCCAGTTTCTATAACTGGTCGTGATTTCAAAATCTAGTGTCATAACTGGTCGGGATTTTTAAATCCAATTTCTATAACTGGTCGGGATTTTCAAATCCAGTTTTATAACTGGTCAGGAGTTTCAAATGCAGTTTCTATAACTGGTCGGGATTTTTAAATCTAGTTTTATAACTGGTTGGGATTTTCAAATCCAGATTTATAACTGGTCGGGATTTTCAAATCTAGTTTTTATAACTGGTCGGGATTTTCAAATCCAGTTTTTGTAACTGGTCGGGATTTTCAAAATTCAGTTTTTACAACTGGTCGGGATTTTCAAATCCAGTTTCTATAACTGGTCGTGATTTCAAAATCTAGTGTCATAACTGGTCGGGATTTTTAAATCCAATTTCTATAACTGGTCGGGATTTTCAAATCCAGTTTTATAACTGGTCAGGATTTTCAAATGCAGTTTCTATAACTGGTCGGGATTTTTAAATCTAGTTTTATAACTGGTTGGGATTTTCAAATCCAGATTTATAACTGGTCGGGATTTTTAAAATCCAGTTTCTATAACAGGTCCCGATTTTTAAATCTAGTTTTATAATTGGTCGGGATTTTCAAATCCAGTGTTATAACTGATCAGGATTTTCAAATCCAGTTTCTATAACTGGTCGGGATTTTTAAATCCAATTTTATAACTGGTCGAGATTTTCAAATCCAGTTTTTATACCAGGTCGGGATTTTCAAATCCAGTTTCTATAACTGGTCAGGATTTTCAAATCAAGTTTCTATAACTGGTCGGGATTTTCAAATCCAGTTTTTATAACCGGTCGGGATTTTCAAATTCAGTGTTATAACTGGTCGGGATTTTCAAATCCAGTTTCTATAACTGGTCGGGATTTTCAAATCCAGTTTCTATAACTGGTCGGGATTTTGAAATCCAGTTTCTATAACTGGTCGGGATTTTGAAATCCAGTTTCTATAACTGGTCGGGATTTTCAATTCCAGATTTTATAACTGGTCGGGATTTTCAAATCCAGATCTTATATCTGGTCGGGATTTTCAAATCCAGTTTCTATAACTGGTCGAGATTTTCAAATCCAGTTTCTATAACTGGTCGTGATTTTCAAATCCAGTTTCTATAACTGGTCGGGATTTTCAACTCTAGTTTTTATAACTGGTCGGGATTTTCAAATCCAGTTTTATAACTGGTCGGGATTTTCAAATCCATTTTCTATAACTGGTCGGGATTTTCAAATCTAGTTTTATAATTGGTCGGGATTTTCAAATCCAGTGTTATAACTGATCAGGATTTTCAAATTCAGTTTCTATAACTCGTCGGGATTTTCAAATCCAGTTTTATAACTGGTCGGGATTTTCAAATCCAGTTTTATAACTGGTCGGGATTTTCAAATCCAGTTTCTATAACTGATCGGGATTTTCAAATCTAGTGTCATAACTGGTCGTAATTTTCAAATCTAGTTTTATAACTGGTCGGGATTTTCAAATCCATTTGCTGTAACTGGTCGAGATTTTCAAATCTAGTTTTATAATTGGTCTGGATTTTCAAATCCAGTGTTATAACTGATCAGGATTTTCAAATTTAGTTTCTATAACTCGTCGGGATTTTCAAATCCAGTTTTTATAACTGGTCGGGATTTTCAAATTCAGTGTTATAACTGGTCGGGATTTTCAAATCCAGTTTCTATAACTGGTCGGGATTTTCAAATCCAATTTCTAAAACTGGTCGGTATTTTGAAATCGAGTTTCTATAACTGGTCGGGATTTTCAAATCCAGTTTTTATAACTGGTCGGGATTTTCAAATCCAGTTTCTATAACTGGTCGGGATTTTCAAATCCAGTTTTATAACTGGTCGGGATTTTCAAATCTAGTTTCTATAACTGGTCGGGATTTTCAAATCCAGTTTCTATAACTGGTCGGGATTTTCAAATCAAGTTTCTATAACTGGTCTGTATTTTCAAATCCAGTTTATATAACTGGTCGGGATTTTCAAATCCAGTTTTTATAACTGGTCGGGATTTTCAAATCCAGTTTCTATAACTGGTCGGGATTTTCAAATCAAGTTTCTATAACTGGTCGGTATTTTGAAAGCCAGTTTCTATAACTGGTCGGGATTTTCAAATCCAGTTTTTATAACTGGTCGGGATTTTCAAATCCAGTTTCTATAACTGGTCGGGATTTTCAAATCCAGTTTTATAACTGGTCGGGATTTTCAAATCTAGTTTCTATAACTGGTCGGGATTTTCAAATCCAGTTTCTATAACTGGTCGGGATTTTCAAATCCAGTTTCTATATCTGGTCGGGATTTTCAAATCTAGTTTTTATAACTGGTCGGGATTTTAGAATCCAGTTTTTGTAACTAGTCGGGATTTTCAAAATTCAGTTTTTACAACTGGTCGGGATTTTCAAATCCAGTTTCTATAACTAGTCGGGATTTTCAAATCCAATTTTTATAACTGGTCGGGATTTTCAAATCCAGTTTCTGTAACTGGTCGTCATTTCCAAATCTAGTGTCATAACTGGTCGGGATTTTCAAATCCAATTTCTATAACTGGTCGGGATTTTCAAATCCAGTTTTATAACTGGTCAGGATTTTTAAATGCAGTTTCTATAACTGGTCGGGATTTTTAAATCTAGTTTTATAACTGGTTGGGATTTTCAAATCCAGATTTATAACTGGTCGGGATTTTCAAATCCAGTTTCTATAACAGATCCCGATTTTCAAATTTAGTTTTATAATTGGTCGGGATTTTCGAATCCAGTGTTATAACTGATCAGGATTTTCAAATCCAGTTTCTATAACTGGTCGGGATTTTCAAATCCAGTTTTATAACTGGTCGGGATTTTATAATCCAGTTTTTATAACTAGTCGGGATTTTCAAATCCAGTTTCTATAACTGGTCAGGATTTTCAAATCAAGTTTCTATAACTGGTCGGGATCTTCAAATCCAGTTTCTATAACTAGTTTTTATAATTGGTCGGGATTTTCAAATCCAGTGTTATAACAGATCAGGATTTTCAAATTCAGTTTCTATAACTCGTCGGGATTTTCAAATCCAGTTTTATAAATGGTCGGGATTTTCAAATCCATTTTCTATAACTGGTCGGGATTTTCAAATCCAGTTTTATAACTGGTCGGGATTTTCAAATCCATTTTCTATAACTGGTCGGGATTTTCAAATCTAGTTTTATAATTGGTCGGGATTTTCAAATCCGGTGTTATAACTAATCAGGATTTTCATATTCAGTTTCTATAACTCGTCGGGATTTTCAAATCCAGTTTTATAACTGGTCGGGATTTTCAAATCCAGTTTTTATAACTAGTCGGGATTTTCAAATTCAGTTTCTATAACTGGTCAGGATTTTCAAATCCAGTTTCTATAACTGGTCGGGATTTTCAAATTCAGTTTTTATAACTGGTCGGGATTTTCAAATTCAGTGTTATAACTGGTCGGGATTTTCAACTCCAGTTTCTATAACTGGTCGGGATTTTGAAATCCAGTTTCTATAACTGGTTGGGATTTTCAAATCCAGTTTGTATAACTAGTCGGGATTTTCAAATCCAGTTTCTATAACTGGTCGGGATTTTCAAATCCAGTTTTATAACTGGTCGGGATTTTTAAATCCATTTTCTATAACTGGTCGGGATTTTCAAATCTAGTTTTATAATTAGTCGGGATTTTCAAATCCAGTGTTATAACTGATAAGGATTTTCAAATTCAGTTTCTATAACTCCTCGCGATTTTCAAATCAAGTTTTATAACTGGTCGGGATTTTTAAATCCAGTGTTTATAACTGGTCGGGATTTTCAAATTCAGTTTCTATAACTGGTCAGGATTTTCAAATCCAGTTTTTATAACTGGTCAGGATTTTCAAATTCAGTTTCTATAACAGGTCAGGATTTTCAAATCCAGTTTTTATAACTAGTCTGGATTTTCAAATCCAGTTTTTATAACTGGTCGGGATTTTCAAATTCAGTGTTATAACTGGTCGGGATTTTCAAATCCAGTTTCTATAACTGGTCGGGATTTTCAAATCCAGTTTTATAACTGGTCGGGATTTTCAAATCCATTTTCTATAACTGGTCGGGATTTTCAAATCTAGTTTTACAATTGGTCGGGATTTTCAAATCCAGTGTTATAACTGATCAGGATTTTCAAATCCAGTTTCTATAACTGGTCGGGATTTTCAAATCCAGTTTTATAACTGGTCGGCATTTTCAAATCCAGTTTTTATAACCGGTCGGGATTTTCAAATTCAGTGTTATAACTGGTCGGGATTTTCAAATCCAGTTTCTATAACTGGTCGGGATTTTGAAATCCAGTTTCTATAACTGGTCGGGATTTTCAAATCCAGTGTTATAACTGATCAGGATTTTCAAATCCAGTTTCTATAACTGGTCAGGATTTTCAAATCCAGTTTTATAACTGGTCGGGATTTTCAAATCCAGTTTTTATAACTGGTCGGGATTTTCAAATCCAGTTTCTATAACTGGTCAGGATTTTCAAATCAAGTTTCTATAACTGGTCGGGATTTTCAAATCCAGTTTTTATAACCGGTCGGGATTTTCAAATCTAGTTTCTATAACTGGTCGGGATTTTGAAATCTAGTTTCTATAACTGGTCGGGATTTTCAATTCCAGATTTTATAACTGGTCGGGATTTTCAAATCCAGTTTCTATAACTGATAGGGATTTTCAAATCCAGTTTCTATAACTGGTCGGGATTTTGAAATCCAGTTTCTATAACTGCTCGGGATTTTCAAATACAGTTTCTATAACTGGTCGAGATTTTCAAATCCAGTTTCTATAACTGGTCGGGATTTGCAACTCCAGTTTTTATAACTCGTCGGGATTTTCAAATCCAGTATCTACAACTGGTCGGAATTTTCAAATCTAGTGTCATAACTGGTCGGAATTTTTAAATCCAGTTTCTATAACTGGTCGGGATTTTCAAATCCAGTTTCTATAACTGGTCGTGATTTTCAAATCCAGTTTTTATAACTGGTCGGGATTTTCAAATTCAGTGTTATAACTGGTCGGGATTTTCAAATCCAGTATCTATAACTGGTCGGAATTTTTAAATCTAGTGTCATAACTAGTCAGAATTTTTAAATCCAGTTTCTATAACTGGTCGGGATTTTCAAATCCAGTTTTATAACTGGTCAGGATTTTCAAATCCAGTTTCTATAACTGGTCGGGATTTTCAAATCCAGTTTTATAACTGGTCGGGATTTTCAAATCCAGTTTCTATAACTGGTCGGGATTTTTAAATCCAGTTTTATAATTGGTCGGGATTTTCAAATCCAGTTTTATAACTAGTCGGGATTTTCAAATCCAGTTTCTATAACTGGTCGGGATTTTCAAATCCAGTTTCTATAAATGGTCGGGATTTTCAAATTCAGTTTCTATAACTGGTCAGGATTTTCAAATCCAGTTTGTATAACTGGTCGGAATTTTCAAATGCAGTTTTTATAGCTGGTCGGGATTTTCAAATTCAGTGTTATAACTGGTCGGGATTTTCAAATCCAGTTTCTATAACTGGTCGGGATTTTCAAATCAGTTTCTATAACTGATCGGGATTTTGAAATCCAGTTTCTATAACTGGTCGGGATTTTCAAAATTCAGTTTTTACAACTGGTCGGGATTTTCAAATCCAGTTTCTATAACTGGTCGTGATTTCAAAATCTAGTGTCATAACTGGTCGGGATTTTTAAATCCAATTTCTATAACTGGTCGGGATTTTCAAATCCAGTTTTATAACTGGTCAGGAGTTTCAAATGCAGTTTCTATAACTGGTCGGGATTTTTAAATCTAGTTTTATAACTGGTTGGGATTTTCAAATCCAGATTTATAACTGGTCGGGATTTTCAAATCTAGTTTTTATAACTGGTCGGGATTTTCAAATCCAGTTTTTGTAACTGGTCGGGATTTTCAGAATTCAGTTTTTACAACTGGTCGGGATTTTCAAATCCAGTTTCTATAACTGGTCGTGATTTCTAAATCTAGTGTCATAACTGGTCGGGATTTTTAAATCCAATTTCTATAACTGGTCGGGATTTTCAAATCCAGTTTTATAACTGGTCAGGATTTTCAAATGCAGTTTCTATAACTGGTCGGGATTTTTAAATCTAGTTTTATAACTGGTTGGGATTTTCAAATCCAGATTTATAACTGGTCGGGATTTTTAAAATCCAGTTTCTATAACAGGTCCCGATTTTTAAATCTAGTTTTATAATTGGTCGGGATTTTCAAATCCAGTGTTATAACTGATCAGGATTTTCAAATCCAGTTTCTATAACTGGTCGGGATTTTTAAATCCAATTTTATAACTGGTCGAGATTTTCAAATCCAGTTTTTATACCTGGTCGGGATTTTCAAATCCAGTTTCTATAACTGGTCAGGATTTTCAAATCAAGTTTCTATAACTGGTCGGGATTTTCAAATCCAGTTTTTATAACCGGACGGGATTTTCAAATTCAGTGTTATAACTGGTCGGGATTTTCAAATCCAGTTTCTATAACTGGTCGGGATTTTCAAATCCAGTTTCTATAACTGGTCGGGATTTTGAAATCCAGTTTCTATAACTGGTCGGGATTTTCAATTCCAGATTTTATAACTAGTCGGGATTTTCAAATCCAGATCTTATATCTGGTCGGGATTTTCAAATCCAGTTTCTATAACTGGTCGAGATTTTCAAATCCAGTTTCTATAACTGGTCGTGATTTTCAAATCCAGTTTCTATAACTGGTCGGGATTTTCAACTCTAGTTTTTATAACTGGTCGGGATTTTCAAATCCAGTTTTATAACTGGTCGGGATTTTCAAATCCATTTTCTATAACTGGTCGGGATTTTCAAATCTAGTTTTATAATTGGTCGGGATTTTCAAATCCAGTGTTATAACTGATCAGGATTTTCAAATTCAGTTTCTATGACTCGTCCGGATTTTCAAATCCAGTTTTATAACTGGTCGGGATTTTCAAATCCAGTTTTAATAACTGGTCGGGATTTTCAAATTCAGTTTCTATAACTGGTCAGGATTTTCAAATCCAGTTTCTATAACTTGTCGGAATTTTCAAATACAGTTTTTATAACTGGTCGGGATTTTCAAATTCAGTGTTATAACTAGTCGGGATTTTCAACTCCAGTTTCTATAAGTGGTCGGGATTTTGAAATCCAGTTTCTATAACTGGTTGGGATTTTCAAATCCAGTTTTTATAACTAGTCGGGATTTTCAAATCCAGTTTCTATAACTGGTCGAGATTTTCAAATCCAGTTTTATAACTGGTCGGGATTTTCAAATCCAGTTTTATAACTGGTCGGGATTTTCAAATCTAGTTTTTATAACTGGTCGGGATTTTCAAATCCAGTTTCTATAACTGATCGGGATTTTCAAATCTAGTGTCATAACTGGTCGTAATTTTCAAATCTAGTTTTATAACTGGTCGGGATTTTCAAATCCATTTGCTGTAACTGGTCGAGATTTTCAAATCTAGTTTTATAATTGGTCTGGATTTTCAAATCCAGTGTTATAACTGATCAGGATTTTCAAATTTAGTTTCTATAACTCGTCGGGATTTTCAAATCCAGTTTTTATAACTGGTCGGGATTTTCAAATTCAGTGTTATAACTGGTCGGGATTTTCAAATCCAGTTTCTATAACTGGTCGGGATTTTCAAATCCAATTTCTAAAACTGGTCGGTATTTTGAAATCGAGTTTCTATAACTGGTCGGGATTTTCAAATCCAGTTTTTATAACTGGTCGGGATTTTCAAATCCAGTTTCTATAACTGGTCGGGATTTTCAAATCCAGTTTTATAACTGGTCGGGATTTTCAAATCTAGTTTCTATAACTGGTCGGGATTTTCAAATCCAGTTTCTATAACTGGTCGGGATTTTCAAATCAAGTTTCTATAACTGGTCTGTATTTTCAAATCCAGTTTATATAACTGGTCGGGATTTTCAAATCCAGTTTTTATAACTGGTCGGGATTTTCAAATCCAGTTTTTATAACTGGTCGGGATTTTCAAATCAAGTTTCTATAACTGGTCGGTATTTTGAAAGCCAGTTTCTATAACTGGTCGGGATTTTCAAATCCAGTTTTTATAACTGGTCGGGATTTTCAAATCCAGTTTCTATAACTGGTCGGGATTTTCAAATCCAGTTTTATAACTGGTCGGGATTTTCAAATCTAGTTTCTATAACTGGTCGGGATTTTCAAATCCAGTTTCTATAACTGGTCGGGATTTTCAAATCCAGTTTCTATATCTGGTCGGGATTTTCAAATCTAGTTTTTATAACTGGTCGGGATTTTAGAATCCAGTTTTTGTAACTAGTCGGGATTTTCAAAATTCAGTTTTTACAACTGGTCGGGATTTTCAAATCCAGTTTCTATAACTAGTCGGGATTTTCAAATCCAATTTTTATAACTGGTCGGGATTTTCAAATCCAGTTTCTGTAACTGGTCGTCATTTCCAAATCTAGTGTCATAACTGGTCGGGATTTTCAAATCCAATTTCTATAACTGGTCGGGATTTTCAAATCCAGTTTTATAACTGGTCAGGATTTTTAAATGCAGTTTCTATAACTGGTCGGGATTTTTAAATCTAGTTTTATAACTGGTTGGGATTTTCAAATCCAGATTTATAACTGGTCGGGATTTTCAAATCCAGTTTCTATAACAGATCCCGATTTTCAAATTTAGTTTTATAATTGGTCGGGATTTTCGAATCCAGTGTTATAACTGATCAGGATTTTCAAATCCAGTTTCTATAACTGGTCGGGATTTTCAAATCCAGTTTTATAACTGGTCGGGATTTTATAATCCAGTTTTTATAACTAGTCGGGATTTTCAAATCCAGTTTCTATAACTGGTCAGGATTTTCAAATCAAGTTTCTATAACTGGTCGGGATCTTCAAATCCAGTTTCTATAACTAGTTTTTATAATTGGTCGGGATTTTCAAATCCAGTGTTATAACAGATCAGGATTTTCAAATTCAGTTTCTATAACTCGTCGGGATTTTCAAATCCAGTTTTATAAATGGTCGGGATTTTCAAATCCATTTTCTATAACTGGTCGGGATTTTCAAATCCAGTTTTATAACTGGTCGGGATTTTCAAATCCATTTTCTATAACTGGTCGGGATTTTCAAATCTAGTTTTATAATTGGTCGGGATTTTCAAATCCGGTGTTATAACTAATCAGGATTTTCATATTCAGTTTCTATAACTCGTCGGGATTTTCAAATCCAGTTTTATAACTGGTCGGGATTTTCAAATCCAGTTTTTATAACTAGTCGGGATTTTCAAATTCAGTTTCTATAACTGGTCAGGATTTTCAAATCCAGTTTCTATAACTGGTCGGGATTTTCAAATTCAGTTTTTATAACTGGTCGGGATTTTCAAATTCAGTGTTATAACTGGTCGGGATTTTCAACTCCAGTTTCTATAACTGGTCGGGATTTTGAAATCCAGTTTCTATAACTGGTTGGGATTTTCAAATCCAGTTTGTATAACTAGTCGGGATTTTCAAATCCAGTTTCTATAACTGGTCGGGATTTTCAAATCCAGTTTTATAACTGGTCGGGATTTTTAAATCCATTTTCTATAACTGGTCGGGATTTTCAAATCTAGTTTTATAATTAGTCGGGATTTTCAAATCCAGTGTTATAACTGATAAGGATTTTCAAATTCAGTTTCTATAACTCCTCGCGATTTTCAAATCAAGTTTTATAACTGGTCGGGATTTTTAAATCCAGTGTTTATAACTGGTCGGGATTTTCAAATTCAGTTTCTATAACTGGTCAGGATTTTCAAATCCAGTTTTTATAACTGGTCAGGATTTTCAAATTCAGTTTCTATAACAGGTCAGGATTTTCAAATCCAGTTTTTATAACTAGTCTGGATTTTCAAATCCAGTTTTTATAACTGGTCGGGATTTTCAAATTCAGTGTTATAACTGGTCGGGATTTTCAAATCCAGTTTCTATAACTGGTCGGGATTTTCAAATCCAGTTTTATAACTGGTCGGGATTTTCAAATCCATTTTCTATAACTGGTCGGGATTTTCAAATCTAGTTTTACAATTGGTCGGGATTTTCAAATCCAGTGTTATAACTGATCAGGATTTTCAAATCCAGTTTCTATAACTGGTCGGGATTTTCAAATCCAGTTTTATAACTGGTCGGCATTTTCAAATCCAGTTTTTATAACCGGTCGGGATTTTCAAATTCAGTGTTATAACTGGTCGGGATTTTCAAATCCAGTTTCTATAACTGGTCGGGATTTTGAAATCCAGTTTCTATAACTGGTCGGGATTTTCAAATCCAGTGTTATAACTGATCAGGATTTTCAAATCCAGTTTCTATAACTGGTCAGGATTTTCAAATCCAGTTTTATAACTGGTCGGGATTTTCAAATCCAGTTTTTATAACTGGTCGGGATTTTCAAATCCAGTTTCTATAACTGGTCAGGATTTTCAAATCAAGTTTCTATAACTGGTCGGGATTTTCAAATCCAGTTTTTATAACCGGTCGGGATTTTCAAATCTAGTTTCTATAACTGGTCGGGATTTTGAAATCTAGTTTCTATAACTGGTCGGGATTTTCAATTCCAGATTTTATAACTGGTCGGGATTTTCAAATCCAGTTTCTATAACTGATAGGGATTTTCAAATCCAGTTTCTATAACTGGTCGGGATTTTGAAATCCAGTTTCTATAACTGCTCGGGATTTTCAAATACAGTTTCTATAACTGGTCGAGATTTTCAAATCCAGTTTCTATAACTGGTCGGGATTTGCAACTCCAGTTTTTATAACTCGTCGGGATTTTCAAATCCAGTATCTACAACTGGTCGGAATTTTCAAATCTAGTGTCATAACTGGTCGGAATTTTTAAATCCAGTTTCTATAACTGGTCGGGATTTTCAAATCCAGTTTCTATAACTGGTCGTGATTTTCAAATCCAGTTTTTATAACTGGTCGGGATTTTCAAATTCAGTGTTATAACTGGTCGGGATTTTCAAATCCAGTATCTATAACTGGTCGGAATTTTTAAATCTAGTGTCATAACTAGTCAGAATTTTTAAATCCAGTTTCTATAACTGGTCGGGATTTTCAAATCCAGTTTTATAACTGGTCAGGATTTTCAAATCCAGTTTCTATAACTGGTCGGGATTTTCAAATCCAGTTTTATAACTGGTCGGGATTTTCAAATCCAGTTTCTATAACTGGTCGGGATTTTTAAATCCAGTTTTATAATTGGTCGGGATTTTCAAATCCAGTTTTATAACTAGTCGGGATTTTCAAATCCAGTTTCTATAACTGGTCGGGATTTTCAAATCCAGTTTCTATAAATGGTCGGGATTTTCAAATTCAGTTTCTATAACTGGTCAGGATTTTCAAATCCAGTTTGTATAACTGGTCGGAATTTTCAAATGCAGTTTTTATAGCTGGTCGGGATTTTCAAATTCAGTGTTATAACTGGTCGGGATTTTCAAATCCAGTTTCTATAACTGGTCGGGATTTTCAAATCAGTTTCTATAACTGATCGGGATTTTGAAATCCAGTTTCTATAACTGGTCGGGATTTTCAAAATTCAGTTTTTACAACTGGTCGGGATTTTCAAATCCAGTTTCTATAACTGGTCGTGATTTCAAAATCTAGTGTCATAACTGGTCGGGATTTTTAAATCCAATTTCTATAACTGGTCGGGATTTTCAAATCCAGTTTTATAACTGGTCAGGAGTTTCAAATGCAGTTTCTATAACTGGTCGGGATTTTTAAATCTAGTTTTATAACTGGTTGGGATTTTCAAATCCAGATTTATAACTGGTCGGGATTTTCAAATCTAGTTTTTATAACTGGTCGGGATTTTCAAATCCAGTTTTTGTAACTGGTCGGGATTTTCAGAATTCAGTTTTTACAACTGGTCGGGATTTTCAAATCCAGTTTCTATAACTGGTCGTGATTTCTAAATCTAGTGTCATAACTGGTCGGGATTTTTAAATCCAATTTCTATAACTGGTCGGGATTTTCAAATCCAGTTTTATAACTGGTCAGGATTTTCAAATGCAGTTTCTATAACTGGTCGGGATTTTTAAATCTAGTTTTATAACTGGTTGGGATTTTCAAATCCAGATTTATAACTGGTCGGGATTTTTAAAATCCAGTTTCTATAACAGGTCCCGATTTTTAAATCTAGTTTTATAATTGGTCGGGATTTTCAAATCCAGTGTTATAACTGATCAGGATTTTCAAATCCAGTTTCTATAACTGGTCGGGATTTTTAAATCCAATTTTATAACTGGTCGAGATTTTCAAATCCAGTTTTTATACCTGGTCGGGATTTTCAAATCCAGTTTCTATAACTGGTCAGGATTTTCAAATCAAGTTTCTATAACTGGTCGGGATTTTCAAATCCAGTTTTTATAACCGGTCGGGATTTTCAAATTCAGTGTTATAACTGGTCGGGATTTTCAAATCCAGTTTCTATAACTGGTCGGGATTTTCAAATCCAGTTTCTATAACTGGTCGGGATTTTGAAATCCAGTTTCTATAACTGGTCGGGATTTTCAATTCCAGATTTTATAACTGGTCGGGATTTTCAAATCCAGATCTTATATCTGGTCGGGATTTTCAAATCCAGTTTCTATAACTGGTCGAGATTTTCAAATCCAGTTTCTATAACTGGTCGTGATTTTCAAATCCAGTTTCTATAACTGGTCGGGATTTTCAACTCTAGTTTTTATAACTGGTCGGGATTTTCAAATCCAGTTTTATAACTGGTCGGGATTTTCAAATCCATTTTCTATAACTGGTCGGGATTTTCAAATCTAGTTTTATAATTGGTCGGGATTTTCAAATCCAGTGTTATAACTGATCAGGATTTTCAAATTCAGTTTCTATGACTCGTCGGGATTTTCAAATCCAGTTTTATAACTGGTCGGGATTTTCAAATCCAGTTTTAATAACTGGTCGGGATTTTCAAATTCAGTTTCTATAACTGGTCAGGATTTTCAAATCCAGTTTCTATAACTTGTCGGAATTTTCAAATACAGTTTTTATAACTGGTCGGGATTTTCAAATTCAGTGTTATAACTAGTCGGGATTTTCAACTCCAGTTTCTATAACTGGTCGGGATTTTGAAATCCAGTTTCTATAACTGGTTGGGATTTTCAAATCCAGTTTTTATAACTAGTCGGGATTTTCAAATCCAGTTTCTATAACTGGTCGAGATTTTCAAATCCAGTTTTATAACTGGTCGGGATTTTCAAATCTAGTTTCTATAACTGGTCGATATTTTCAAATCTAGTTTCTATAACTGGTCGGGATTTTCAAATCCAGTTTCTATAACTGGTCGGGATTTTCAAATCTAGTTTTTATAACTGGTCGGGATTTTCAAATCTAGTTTCTATAACTGGTCAGGATTTTCAAATCCAGTTTCTATAATTGGTCGGGATTTTAAAATCCAGTTTCTATAACTGATCGGGATTTTCAAATCCAGTTTCTATAACTGGTCGGGATTTTCAAATCCAGTTTTATAACTGGTCGGGATTTTCAAATCCAGTTTCTATAACTGGTCGGGATTTTCAAATCTAGTGTCATAACTGGTCGGAATTTTCAAATCCAGTTTTATAACTGGTCGGGATTTTCAAATCCATTTGCTGTAACTGGTCGGGATTTTCAAATCTAGTTTTATAATTGGTCTGGATTTTCAAATCCAGTGTTATAACTGATCAGGATTTTCAAATTTAGTTTCTATAACTCGTCGGGATTTTCAAATCCAGTTTTTATAACTGGTCGGGATTTTCAAATTCAGTGTTATAACTGGTCGGGATTTTCAAATCCAGTTTCTATAACTGGTCGGGATTTTCAAATCCAATTTCTAAAACTGGTCGGTATTTTGAAATCGAGTTTCTATAACTGGTCGGGATTTTCAAATCCAGTTTTTATAACTGGTCTGGATTTTCAAATCCAGTTTCTATAACTGGTCGGGATTTTCAAATCCAGTTTTATAACTGGTCGGGATTTTCAAATCTAGTTTATATAACTGGTCGGGATTTTCAAATCCAGTTTTTATAACTGGTCGGGATTTTCAAATCCAGTTTCTATAACTGGTCGGGATTTTCAAATCAAGTTTCTATAACTGGTCGGTATTTTGAAAGCCAGTTTCTATAACTGGTCGGGATTTTCAAATCCAGTTTTTATAACTGGTCGGGATTTTCAAATCCAGTTTCTATAACTGGTCGGGATTTTCAAATCCAGTTTTATAACTGGTCGGGATTTTCAAATCTAGTTTCTATAACTGGTCGGGATTTTCAAATCAAGTTTCTATAACTGGTCGGGATTTTCAAATCCAGTTTCTATATCTGGTCGGGATTTTCAAATCTAGTTTTTATAACTGGTCGGGATTTTCAAATCCAGTTTTTGTAACTAGTCGGGATTTTCAAAATTCAGTTTTTATAACTGGTCGGGATTTTCAAATCCAGTTTCTATAACTAGTCGGGATTTTCAAATCCAATTTTTATAACTGGTCGGGATTTTCAAATCCAGTTTCTATAACTGGTCGTCATTTCCAAATCTAGTGTCATAACTGGTCGGGATTTTCAAATCCAATTTCTATAACTGGTCGGGATTTTCAAATCCAGTTTTATAACTGGTCAGGATTTTCAAATGCAGTTTCTATAACTGGTCGGGATTTTTAAATCTAGTTTTATAACTGGTTGGGATTTTCAAATCCAGATTTATAACTGGTCGGGATTTTCAAATCCAGTTTCTATAACAGATCCCGATTTTCAAATTTAGTTTTATAATTGGTCGGGATTTTCAAATCCAGTGTTATAACTGATCAGGATTTTCAAATCCAGTTTCTATAACTGGTCGGGATTTTCAAATCCAGTTTTATAACTGGTCGGGATTTCAAATCCAGTTTTTATAACTGGTCGGGATTTTCAAATCCAGTTTTATAACTAGTCGGGATTTTCAAATCCAGTTTCTATAACTGGTCGGGATTTTCAAATCCAGTTTTATAATTGGTCGGAATTTTCAAATCTAGTGTTATAACTGATCATAATTTTCAAATCCAGTTTCTATAAATGGTCGGGATTTTCAAATTCAGTTTCTATAACTGGTCAGGATTTTCAAATCCAGTTTCTATAACTGGTCGGGATTTTCAAATCCAGTTTCTATAACTGGTCGGGATTTTCAAATCTAGTGTCATAACTGGTCGGAATTTTCAAATCCAGTTTTATAACTGGTCAGGATTTTCAAATGCAGTTTCTATAACTGGTCGGGATTTTTAAATCTAGTTTTATAACTGGTTGGGATTTTCAAATCCAGATTTATAACTGGTCGGGATTTTTAAAATCCAGTTTCTATAACAGGTCCCGATTTTTAAATCTAGTTTTATAATTGGTCGGGATTTTCAAATCCAGTGTTATAACTGATCAGGATTTTCAAATCCAGTTTCTATAACTGGTCGGGATTTTTAAATCCAATTTTATAACTGGTCGAGATTTTCAAATCCAGTTTTTATACCTGGTCGGGATTTTCAAATCCAGTTTCTATAACTGGTCAGGATTTTCAAATCAAGTTTCTATAACTGGTCGGGATTTTCAAATCCAGTTTTTATAACCGGTCGGGATTTTCAAATTCAGTGTTATAACTGGTCGGGATTTTCAAATCCAGTTTCTATAACTGGTCGGGATTTTCAAATTCAGTTTCTATAACTGGTCGGGATTTTGAAATCCAGTTTCTATAACTGGTCGGGATTTTGAAATCCAGTTTCTATAACTGGTCGGGATTTTCAATTCCAGATTTTATAACTGGTCGGGATTTTCAAATCCAGATCTTATATCTGGTCGGGATTTTCAAATCCAGTTTCTATAACTGGTCGAGATTTTCAAATCCAGTTTCTATAACTGGTCGTGATTTTCAAATCCAGTTTCTATAACTGGTCGGGATTTTCAACTCTAGTTTTTATAACTGGTCGGGATTTTCAAATCCAGTTTTATAACTGGTCGGGATTTTCAAATCCATTTTCTATAACTGGTCGGGATTTTCAAATCTAGTTTTATAATTGGTCGGGATTTTCAAATCCAGTGTTATAACTGATCAGGATTTTCAAATTCAGTTTCTATAACTCGTCGGGATTTTCAAATCCAGTTTTATAACTGGTCGGGATTTTCAAATCCAGTTTTAATAACTGGTCGGGATTTTCAAATTCAGTTTCTATAACTGGTCAGGATTTTCAAATCCAGTTTCTATAACTTGTCGGAATTTTCAAATACAGTTTTTATAACTGGTCGGGATTTTCAAATTCAATGTTATAACTAGTCGGGATTTTCAACTCCAGTTTCTATAACTGGTCAGGATTTTGAAATCCAGTTTCTATAACTGGTTGGGATTTTCAAATCCAGTTTTTATAACTAGTCGGGATTTTCAAATCCAGTTTCTATAACTGGTCGAGATTTTCAAATCCAGTTTTATAACTGGTCGGGATTTTCAAATCTAGTTTCTATAACTGGTCGATATTTTCAAATCTAGTTTCTATAACTGGTCGGGATTTTCAAATCCAGTTTCTATAACTGGTCGGGATTTTCAAATCTAGTTTTTATAACTGGTCGGGATTTTCAAATCTAGTTTCTATAACTGGTCAGGATTTTCAAATCCAGTTTCTATAATTGGTCGGGATTTTAAAATCCAGTTTCTATAACTGATCGGGATTTTCAAATCCAGTTTCTATAACTGGTCGGGATTTTCAAATCCAGTTTTATAACTGGTCGGGATTTTCAAATCCAGTTTCTATAACTGGTCGGGATTTTCAAATCTAGTGTCATAACTGGTCGGAATTTTCAAATCCAGTTTTATAACTGGTCGGGATTTTCAAATCCATTTGCTGTAACTGGTCGGGATTTTCAAATCTAGTTTTATAATTGGTCTGGATTTTCAAATCCAGTGTTATAACTGATCAGGATTTTCAAATTTAGTTTCTATAATTCGTCGGGATTTTCAAATCCAGTTTTTATAACTGGTCGGGATTTTCAAATTCAGTGTTATAACTGGTCGGGATTTTCAAATCCAGTTTCTATAACTGGTCGGGATTTTCAAATCCAATTTCTAAAACTGGTCGGTATTTTGAAATCGAGTTTCTATAACTGGTCGGGATTTTCAAATCCAGTTTTTATAACTGGTCGGGATTTTCAAATCCAGTTTCTATAACTGGTCGGGATTTTCAAATCCAGTTTTATAACTGGTCGAGATTTTCAAATCTAGTTTATATAACTGGTCGGGATTTTCAAATCCAGTTTTTATAACTGGTCGGGATTTTCAAATCCAGTTTCTATAACTGGTCGGGATTTTCAAATCAAGTTTCTATAACTGGTCGGTATTTTGAAAGTCAGTTTCTATAACTGGTCGGGATTTTCAAATCCAGTTTTTATAACTGGTCGGGATTTTCAAATCCAGTTTTTATAACTGGTCGGGATTTTCAAATCCAGTTTTATAACTGGTCGGGATTTTCAAATCTAGTTTCTATAACTGGTCGGGATTTTCAAATCCAGTTTCTATAACTGGTCGGGATTTTCAAATCCAGTTTCTATATCTGGTCGGGATTTTCAAATCTAGTTTTTATAACTGGTCGGGATTTTCAAATCCAGTTTTTGTAACTAGTCGGGATTTTCAAAATTCAGTTTTTATAACTGGTCGGGATTTTCAAATCCAGTTTCTATAACTAGTCGGGATTTTCAAATCCAATTTTTATAACTGGTCGGGATTTTCAAATCCAGTTTCTATAACTGGTCGTCATTTCCAAATCTAGTGTCATAACTGGTCGGGATTTTCAAATCCAATTTCTATAACTGGTCGGGATTTTCAAATCCAGTTTTATAACTGGTCAGGATTTTCAAATGCAGTTTCTATAACTGGTCGGGATTTTTAAATCTAGTTTTATAACTGGTTGGGATTTTCAAATCCAGATTTATAACTGGTCGGGATTTTCAAATCCAGTTTCTATAACAGATCCCGATTTTCAAATTTAGTTTTATAATTGGTCGGGATTTTCAAATCCAGTGTTATAACTGATCAGGATTTTCAAATCCAGTTTCTATAACTGGTCGGGATTTTCAAATCCAGTTTTATAACTGGTCGGGATTTCAAATCCAGTTTTTATAACTGGTCGGGATTTTCAAATCCAGTTTTATAACTAGTCGGGATTTTCAAATCCAGTTTCTATAACTGGTCGGGATTTTCAAATCCAGTTTTATAATTGGTCGGAATTTTCAAATCTAGTGTTATAACTGATCAGAATTTTCAAATCCAGTTTCTATAAATGGTCGGGATTTTCAAATTCAGTTTCTATAACTGGTCAGGATTTTCAAATCCAGTTTCTATAACTGGTCGGGATTTTCAAATCCAGTTTCTATAACTGGTCGGGATTTTCAAATCTAGTGTCATAACTGGTCGGAATTTTCAAATCCAGTTTTATAACTGGTCGGGATTTTCAAATCCAGTTTCTATAACAGGTCGGGATTTTCAAATCTAGTTTTATAATTGGTCTGGATTTTCAAATCCAGTGTTATAACTGATCAGGATTTTCAAATTTAGTTTCTATAACTCGTCGGGATTTTCAAATCCAGTTTTTATAACTGGTCGGGATTTTCAAATTCAGTGTTATAACTAGTCGGGATTTTCAAATCCAGTTTCTATAACTGGTCGGGATTTTCAAATCCAGTTTTTGTAACTAGTCGGGATTTTCAAAATTCAGTTTTTATAACTGGTCGGGATTTTCAAATCCAGTTTCTATAACTAGTCGGAATTTTCAAATCCAATTTTTATAACTGGTCGGGATTTTCAAATCCAGTTTCTATAACTGGTCGTCATTTCCAAATCTAGTGTCATAACTGGTCGGGATTTTCAAATCCAATTTCTATAACTGGTCGGTATTTTCAAATCTAGTTTTATAACTGGTCAGGATTTTCAAATGCAGTTTCTATAACTGGTCGGGATTTTAAAATCTAGTTTTATAACTGGTTGGGATTTTCAAATCCAGATTTATAACTGGTCGGGATTTTCAAATCCAGTTTCTATAACAGATCCCGATTTTCAAATTTAGTTTTATAATTGGTCGGGATTTTCAAATCCAGTGTTATAACTGATCAGGATTTTCAAATCCAGTTTCTATAACTGGTCGGGATTTTCAAATCCAGTTTTATAACTGGTCGGGATTTTCAAATCCAGTTTTTATAACTGGTCGGGATTTTCAAATCCAGTTTTATAACTGGTCGGGATTTTCAAATCCAGTTTCTATAACTGGTCGGGATTTTTAAATCCAGTTTTATAATTGGTCGGGATTTTCAAATCCAGTTTTATAACTAGTCGGGATTTTCAAATCCAGTTTCTATAACTGGTCGGGATTTTCAAATCCAGTTTTATAATTAGTCGGAATTTTCAAATCTAGTGTTATAACTGATCATAATTTTCAAATCCAGTTTCTATAAATGGTCGGGATTTTCAAATTCAATTTCTATAACTGGTCAGGATTTTCAAATCCAGTTTCTATAACTGGTCGGGATTTTCAAATCCAGTTTCTATAACTGGTCGGGATTTTCAAATCTAGTGTCATAACTGGTCGAAATTTTCAAATCCAGTTTTATAACTGGTCGGGATTTTCAAATCCAGTTTCTATAACAGGTCGGGATTTTCAAATCTAGTTTTATAATTGGTCTGGATTTTCAAATCCAGTGTTATAACTGATCAGGATTTTCAAATTTAGTTTCTATAACTCGTCGGGATTTTCAAATCCAGTTTTTATAACTGGTCGGGATTTTCAAATTCAGTGTTATAACTGGTCGGGATTTTCAAATCCAGTTTCTATAACTGGTCGGGATTTTGAAATCCAATTTCTAAAACTGGTCGGTATTTTGAAATCGAGTTTCTATAACTGGTCGGGATTTTCAAATCCAGTTTTTATAACTGGTCGGGATTTTCAAATCCAATTTCTATAACTGGTCGGGATTTTCAAATCCAGTTTTATAACTAGTCGGGATTTTCAAATCTAGTTTCTATAACTGGTCGGGATTTTCAAATCCAGTTTCTATAACTGGTCGGGATTTTCAAATCAAGTTTCTATAACTGGTCTGTATTTTGAAATCCAGTTTATATAACTGGTCGGGATTTTCAAATCCAGTTTTTATAACTGGTCGGGATTTTCAAATCCAGTTTCTATAACTGGTCGGGATTTTCAAATCAAGTTTCTATAACTGGTCGGTATTTTGAAAGCCAGTTTCTATAACTGATCAGGATTTTCAAATTTAGTTTCTATAACTCGTCGGGATTTTCAAATCCAGTTTTTATAACTGGTCGGGATTTTCAAATTCAGTGTTATAACTGGTCGGGATTTTCAAATCCAGTTTCTATAACTGGTCGGGATTTTCAAATCCAATTTCTAAAACTGGTCGGTATTTTGAAATCGAGTTTCTATAACTGGTCGGGATTTTCAAATCCAGTTTTTATAACTGGTCGGGATTTTCAAATCCAGTTTCTATAACTGGTCGGGATTTTCAAATCCAGTTTTATAACTAGTCGGGATTTTCAAATCTAGTTTCTATAACTTGTCGGGATTTTCAAATCCAGTTTCTATAACTGGTCGGGATTTTCAAATCAAGTTTCTGTAACTGGTCTGTATTTTGAAATCCAGTTTATATAACTGGTCGGGATTTTTAAATCCAGTTTTTATAACTGGTCGGGATTTCCAAATCCAGTTTCTATAACTGGTCGGGATTTTCAAATCAAGTTTCTATAACTGGTCGGTATTTTGAAAGCCAGTTTCTATAACTGGTCGGGATTTTTAAATCCAGTTTTTATAACTGGTCGGGATTTTCAAATCTAGTTTCTATAACTGGTCGGGATTTTCAAATCTAGTTTCTATAACTGGTCGGGATTTTCAAATCCAGTTTCTATAACTGGTCGGGATTTTCAAATCCAGTTTCTATATCTGGTCGGGATTTTCAAATCTAGTTTTTATAACTGGTCGTGATTTTCAAATCCAGTTTTTGTAACTAGTCGGGATTTTCAAAATTCAGTTTTTATAACTGGTCCGGATTTTCAAATCCAGTTTCTATAACTAGTCGGGATTTTCAAATCCAATTTTTATAACTGGTCGGGATTTTCAAATTCAGTTTCTATAACTGGTCGTCATTTCCAAATCTAGTGTCATAACTGGTCGGGATTTTCAAATCCAATTTCTATAACTGGTCGGGATTTTCAAATCCAGTTTTATAACTGGTCAGGATTTTCAAATGCAGTTTCTATAACTGGTCGGGATTTTTAAATCTAGTTTTATAACTGGTTGGGATTTTCAAATCCAGATTTATAACTGGTCGGGATTTTCAAATCCAGTTTCTATAACAGATCCCGATTTTCAAATTTAGTTTTATAATTGGTCGGGATTTTCAAATCCAGTGTTATAACTGATCAGGATTTTCAAATCCAGTTTCTATAACTGGTCGGGATTTTCAAATCCAGTTTTATAACTGGTCGGGATTTTCAAATCCAGTTTTTATAACTGGTCGGGATTTTCAAATCCAGTTTCTATAACTGGTCAGGATTTTCAAATCAAGTTTCTATAACTGGTCGGGATCTTCAAATCCAGTTTCTATAAGTAGTTTTTATAATTGGTCGGGATTTTCAAATCCAGTGTTATAACTGATCAGGATTTTCAAATTCAGTTTCTATAACTCGTCGGGATTTTCAAATCCAGTTTTATAAATGGTCGGGATTTTCAAATCCATTTTCTATAACTGGTCGGGATTTTCAAATCCAGTTTTATAACTGGTCGAGATTTTCAAATCCATTTTCTATAACTGGTCGGGATTTTCAAATCTAGTTTTATAATTGGTCTGGATTTTCAAATCCGGTGTTATAACTGATCAGGATTTTCATATTCAGTTTCTATAACTCGTCGGGATTTTCAAATCCAGTTTTATAACTGGTCGGGATTTTCAAATCCAGTTTTTATAACTAGTCGGGATTTTCAAATTCAGTTTCTATAACTGGTCAGGATTTTCAAATCCAGTTTCTATAACTGGTCGGGATTTTCAAATTCAGTTTTTATAACTGGTCGGGATTTTCAAATTCAGTGTTATAACTGGTCGGGATTTTCAACTCCAGTTTCTATAACTGGTCGGGATTTTGAAATCCAGTTTCTATAACTGGTTGGGATTTTCAAATCCAGTTTTTATAACTAGTCGGGATTTTCAAATCTAGTTTCTATAACTGGTCGGGATTTTCAAATCCAGTTTTATAACTGGTCGGGATTTTTAAATCCATTTTCTATCACAGGTCGGGATTTTCAAATCTAGTTTTATAATTAGTCGGGATTTTCAAATCCAGTGTTATAACTGATAAGGATTTTCAAATTCAGTTTCTATAACTCCTCGCGATTTTCAAATCCAGTTTTATAACTGGTCGGGGTTTTCAAATCCAGTGTGGTCGGGATTTTCAAATTCAGTTTCTATAACTGGTCAGGATTTTCAAATCCAGTTTTTATAACTGGTCTGGATTTTCAAATTCAGTTTCTATAACTGGTCAGGATTTTCAAATCCAGTTTTTATAACTAGTCGGGATTTTCAAATCCAGTTTTTATAACTGGTCGGGATTTTCAAATTCAGTGTTATAACTGGTCGGGATTTTCAAATCCAGTTTCTATAACTGGTCGGGATTTTCAAATCCAGTTTTATAACTAGTCGGGATTTTCAAATCCATTTTCTATAACTGGTCGGGATTTTCAAATCTAGTTTTACAATTGGTCGGGATTTTCAAATCAAGTGTTATAACTGATCAGGATTTTCAAATCCAGTTTCTATAACTGATCGGGATTTTCAAATCCAGTTTTATAACTGGTCGGCATTTTCAAATCCAGTTTTTATAACCGGTCGGGATTTTCAAATTCAGTGTTATAACTGGTCGGGATTTTCAAATCCAGTTTCTATAACTGGTCGGGATTTTGAAATCCAGTTTCTATAACTGGTCGGGATTTTCAAATCCAGTGTTATAACTGATCAGGATTTTCAAATCCAGTTTCTATAACTGGTCGGGATTTTCAAATCCAGTTTTATAACTGGTCGGGATTTTCAAATCCAGTTTTTATAACTGGTCGGGATTTTCAAATCCAGTTTCTATAACTGGTCAGGATTTTCAAATCAAGTTTCTATAACTGGTCGGGATTTTCAAATCCAGTTTTTATAACCGGTCGGGATTTTCAAATCTAGTTTCTATAACTGGTCGGGATTTTGAAATCTAGTTTCTATAACTGGTCGGGATTTTCAATTCCAGATTTTATAACTGGTCGGGATTTTCAAATCCAGTTTCTATAACTGATAGGGATTTTCAAATCCAGTTTCTATAACTGGTCGGGATTTTGAAATCCAGTTTCTATAACTGGTCGGGATTTTCAAATACAGTTTCTATAACTGGTCGAGATTTTCAAATCCAGTTTCTATAACTGGTCGGGATTTGCAACTCCAGTTTTTATAACTCGTCGGGATTTTCAAATCCAGTATCTATAACTGGTCGGAATTTTCAAATCTAGTGTCATAACTGGTCGGAATTTTTAAATCCAGTTTCTATAACTGGTCGGGATTTTCAAATCCAGTTTCTTTAACTGGTCGTGATTTTCAAATCCAGTTTTTATAACTGGTCGGGATTTTCAAATTCAGTGTTATAACTGGTCGGGATTTTCAAATCCAGTATGTATAACTGGTCGGAATTTTTAAATCTAGTGTTATAACTAGTCAGAATTTTTAAATCCAGTTTCTATAACTGGTCGGGATTTTCAAATCCAGTTTTATAACTGGTCAGGATTTTCAAATCCAGTTTCTATAACTGGTCGGGATTTTCAAATCCAGTTTTATAACTGGTCGGGATTTTCAAATCCAGTTTCTATAACTGGTCGGGATTTTTAAATCCAGTTTTATAATTGGTCGGGATTTTCAAATCCAGTTTTATAACTAGTCGGGATTTTCAAATCCAGTTTCTATAACTGGTCGGGATTTTCAAATCCAGTTTTATAATTGGTCGGAATTTTCAAATCTAGTGTTTTAACTGATCATAATTTTAAAATCCAGTTTCTATAAATGGTCGGGATTTTCAAATTCAGTTTCTATAACTGGTCAGGATTTTCAAATCCAGTTTGTATAACTGGTCGGGATTTTCAAATGCAGTTTTTATAACTGGTCGGGATTTTCAAATTCAGTGTTATAACTGGTCGGGATTTTCAAATCCAGTTTCTATAACTGGTCGGGATTTTTAAATCAGTTTCTATAACTGATCGGGATTTTGAAATCCAGTTTCTATAACTGGTCGGGATTTTCAAATCTAGTTTTTATAACTGGTCGGGATTTTCAAATCCAGTTTTCGTAACTGGTCGGGATTTTCAAAATTCAGTTTTTACAACTGGTCGGGATTTTCAAATCCAGTTTCTATAACTGGTCGTGATTTCAAAATCTAGTGTCATAACTGGTAGGGATTTTTAAATCCAATTTCTATAACTGGTCGGGATTTTCAAATCCAGTTTTATAACTGGTCAGGATTTTCAAATGCAGTTTCTATAACTGGTCGGGATTTTTAAATCTTGTTTTATAACTGGTTGGGATTTTCAAATCCAGATTTATAACTGGTCGGGATTTTCAAATCCAGTTTCTATAACAGGTCCCGATTTTTAAATCTAGTTTTATAATTGGTCGGGATTTTCAAATCCAGTGTTATAACTGATCAGGATTTTCAAATCCAGTTTCTATAACTGGTCGGGATTTTTAAATCCAATTTTATAACTGGTCGAGATTTTCAAATCCAGTTTTTATACCAGGTCGGGATTTTCAAATCCAGTTTCTATAACTGGTCAGGATTTTCAAATCAAGTTTCTATAACTGGTCGGGATTTTCAAATCCAGTTTTTATAACCGGTCGGGATTTTCAAATTCAGTGTTATAACTGGTCGGGATTTTCAAATCCAGTTTCTATAACTGGTCGGGATTTTCAAATCCAGTTTCTATAATTGGTCGGGTTGTTGAAATCCAGTTTCTATAACTGGTCGGGATTTTCAATTCCAGATTTTATAACTGGTCGGGATTTTCAAATCCAGATCTTATATCTGGTTGGGATTTTCAAATCCAGTTTCTATAACTGGTCGAGATTTTCAAATCCAGTTTCTATAACTGGTCGTGATTTTCAAATCCAGTTTCTATAACTGGTCGGGATTTTCAACTCTAGTTTTTATAACTGGTCGGGATTTTCAAATCCAGTTTTATAACTGGTCAGGATTTTCAAATCCATTTTCTATAACTGGTCGGGATTTTCAAATCTAGTTTTATAATTGGTCGGGATTTTCAAATCCAGTGTTATAACTGATCAGGATTTTCAAATTCAGTTTCTATAACTCGTCGGGATTTTCCAATCCAGTTTTATAACTGGTCGGGATTTTCAAATCCAGTTTTAATAACTGGTCGGAATTTTCAAATCCAGTTTTTATAACTGGTCGGGATTTTCAAATTCAGTGTTATAACTAGTCGGGATTTTCAACTCCAGTTTCTATAACTGGTTGGGATTTTGAAATCCAGTTTCTATATCTGGTCGGGATTTTCAAATCTAGTTTTTATAACTGGTCGGGATTTTCAAATCCAGTTTTTGTAACTAGTCGGGATTTTCAAAATTCAGTTTTTACAACTGGTCGGGATTTTCAAATCCAGTTTCTATAACTAGTCGGGATTTTCAAATCCAATTTTTATAACTGGTCGGGATTTTCAAATCCAGTTTCTATAACTGGTCGTCATTTCCAAATCTAGTGTCATAACTGGTCGGGATTTTCAAATCCAATTTCTATAACTGGTCGGGATTTTCAAATCCAGTTTTATAACTGGTCAGGATTTTCAAATGCAGTTTCTATAACTGGTCAGGATTTTTAAATCTAGTTTTATAACTGGTTGGGATTTTCAAATCCAGATTTATAACTGGTCGGGATTTTCAAATCCAGTTTCTATAACAGATCCCGATTTTCAAATTTAGTTTTATAATTGGTCGGGATTTTCAAATCCAGTGTTATAACTGATCAGGATTTTCAAATCCAGTTTCTATAACTGGTCGGGATTTTCAAATCTAGTTTTATTACTGGTCGGGATTTTCAAATCCAGTTTTTATAACTGGTCGGGATTTTAAAATCAAGTTTCTATAACTGGTCAGGATTTTCAAATCAAGTTTCTATAACTGGTCGGAATCTTCAAATCCAGTTTCTATAACTAGTTTTTATAATTGGTCGGGATTTTCAAATCCAGTGTTATAACTGATCAGGATTTTCAAATTCAGTTTCTATAAATCGTCGGGATTTTCAAATCCAGTTTTATAAATGGTCGGGATTTTCAAATCCATTTTCTATAACTGGTCGGGATTTTCAAATCCAGTTTTATAACTGGTCGGGATTTTCAAATCCATTTTCTATAACTGGTCGGGATTTTTAAATCTAGTTTTATAATTGGTCGGGATTTTCAAATCCGGTGTTATAACTGATCAGGATTTTCATATTCAGTTTCTATAACTCGTCGGGATTTTCAAATCCAGTTTTATAACTGGTCGGGATTTTCAAATCCAGTTTTTATAACTAGTCGGAATTTTCAAATTCAGTTTCTATAACTGGTCAGGATTTTCAAATCCAGTTTCTATAACTGGTCGGGATTTTCAAATTCAGTTTTTATAACTGGTCGGGATTTTCAAATTCAGTGTTATAACTGGTCGGGATTTTCAACTCCAGTTTCTATAACTGGTCGGGATTTTGAAATCCAGTTTCTATAACTGGTTGGGATTTTCAAATATAGTTTTTATAACTAGTCGGGATTTTCAAATCCAGTTTCTATAACTGGTCGGGATTTTCAAATCCAGTTTTATAACTGGTCGGGATTTTCAAATCCAGTTTTTATAACTGGTCGGGATTTTCAAATCCAGTTTTATAACTAGTCGGGATTTTCAAATCCAGTTTCTATAACTGGTCGGGATTTTCAAATCCAGTTTTATAATTGGTCGGAATTTTCAAATCTAGTGTTATAACTGATCATAATTTTCAAATCCAGTTTCTATAAATGGTCGGGATTTTCAAATTCAGTTTCTATAACTGGTCAGGATTTTCAAATCCAGTTTCTATAACTGGTCGGGATTTTCAAATCCAGTTTCTATAACTGGTCGGGATTTTCAAATCTAGTGTCATAACTGGTCGGAATTTTCAAATCCAGTTTTATAACTGGTCGGGATTTTCAAATCCAGTTTCTATAACAGGTCGGGATTTTCAAATCTAGTTTTATAATTGGTCTGGATTTTCAAATCCAGTGTTATAACTGATCAGGATTTTCAAATTTAGTTTCTATAACTCGTCGGGATTTTCAAATCCAGTTTTTATAACTGGTCGGGATTTTAAAATTCAGTGTTATAACTGGTCGGGATTTTCAAATCCAGTTTCTATAACTGGTCGGGATTTTCAAATCCAGTTTTTGTAACTAGTCGGGATTTTCAAAATTCAGTTTTTATAACTGGTCGGGATTTTCAAATCCAGTTTCTATAACTAGTCGGGATTTTCAAATCCAATTTTTATAACTGGTCGGGATTTTCAAATCCAGTTTCTATAACTGGTCGTCATTTCCAAATCTAGTGTCATAACTGGTCGGGATTTTCAAATCCAATTTCTATAACTGGTCGGTATTTTCAAATCTAGTTTTATAACTGGTCAGGATTTTCAAATGCAGTTTCTATAACTGGTCGGGATTTTAAAATCTAGTTTTATAACTGGTTGGGATTTTCAAATCCAGATTTATAACTGGTCGGGATTTTCAAATCCAGTTTCTATAACAGATCCCGATTTTCAAATTTAGTTTTATAATTGGTCGGGATTTTCAAATCCAGTGTTATAACTGATCAGGATTTTCAAATCCAGTTTCTATAACTGGTCGGGATTTTCAAATCCAGTTTTATAACTGGTCGGGATTTTCAAATCCAGTTTTTATAACTGGTCGGGATTTTCAAATCCAGTTTTATAACTGGTCGGGATTTTCAAATCCAGTTTCTATAACTGGTCGGGATTTTTAAATCCAGTTTTATAATTGGTCGGGATTTTCAAATCCAGTTTTATAACTAGTCGGGATTTTCAAATCCAGTTTCTATAACTGGTCGGGATTTTCAAATCCAGTTTTATAATTAGTCGGAATTTTCAAATCTAGTGTTATAACTGATCATAATTTTCAAATCCAGTTTCTATAAATGGTCGGGATTTTCAAATTCAATTTCTATAACTGGTCAGGATTTTCAAATCCAGTTTCTATAACTGGTCGGGATTTTCAAATCCAGTTTCTATAACTGGTCGGGATTTTCAAATCTAGTGTCATAACTGGTCGAAATTTTCAAAATCCAGTTTTATAACTGGTCGGGATTTTCAAATCCAGTTTCTATAACAGGTCGGGATTTTCAAATCTAGTTTTATAATTGGTCTGGATTTTCAAATCCAGTGTTATAACTGATCAGGATTTTCAAATTTAGTTTCTATAACTCGTCGGGATTTTCAAATCCAGTTTTTATAACTGGTCGGGATTTTCAAATTCAGTGTTATAACTGGTCGGGATTTTCAAATCCAGTTTCTATAACTGGTCGGGATTTTCAAATCCAATTTCTAAAACTGGTCGGTATTTTGAAATCGAGTTTCTATAACTGGTCGGGATTTTCAAATCCAGTTTTTATAACTGGTCGGGATTTTCAAATCCAGTTTCTATAACTGGTCGGGATTTTCAAATCCAGTTTTATAACTAGTCGGGATTTTCAAATCTAGTTTCTATAACTGGTCGGGATTTTCAAATCCAGTTTCTATAACTGGTCGGGATTTTCAAATCAAGTTTCTATAACTGGTCTGTATTTTGAAATCCAGTTTATATAACTGGTCGGGATTTTCAAATCCAGTTTTTATAACTGGTCGGGATTTTCAAATCCAGTTTCTATAACTGGTCGGGATTTTCAAATCAAGTTTCTATAACTGGTCGGTATTTTGAAAGCCAGTTTCTATAACTGATCAGGATTTTCAAATTTAGTTTCTATAACTCGTCGGGATTTTCAAATCCAGTTTTTATAACTGGTCGGGATTTTCAAATTCAGTGTTATAACTGGTCGGGATTTTCAAATCCAGTTTCTATAACTGGTCGGGATTTTCAAATCCAATTTCTAAAACTGGTCGGTATTTTGAAATTGAGTTTCTATAACTGGTCGGGATTTTCAAATCCAGTTTTTATAACTGGTCGGGATTTTCAAATCCAGTTTCTATAACTGGTCGGGATTTTCAAATCCAGTTTTATAACTAGTCGGGATTTTCAAATCTAGTTTCTATAACTGGTCGGGATTTTCAAATCCAGTTTCTATAACTGGTCGGGATTTTCAAATCAAGTTTCTATAACTGGTCTGTATTTTGAAATCCAGTTTATATAACTGGTCGGGATTTTCAAATCCAGTTTTTATAACTGGTCGGGATTTTCAAATCCAGTTTCTATAACTGGTCGGGATTTTCAAATCAAGTTTCTATAACTGGTCGGTATTTTGAAAGCCAGTTTCTATAACTGATCAGGATTTTCAAATTTAGTTTCTATAACTCGTCGGGATTTTCAAATCCAGTTTTTATAACTGGTCGGGATTTTCAAATTCAGTGTTATAACTGGTCGGGATTTTCAAATCCAGTTTCTATAACTGGTCGGGATTTTCAAATCCAATTTCTAAAACTGGTCGGTATTTTGAAATCGAGTTTCTATAACTGGTCGGGATTTTCAAATCCAGTTTTTATAACTGGTCGGGATTTTCAAATCCAGTTTCTATAACTGGTCGGGATTTTCAAATCCAGTTTTATAACTAGTCGGGATTTTCAAATCTAGTTTCTATAACTGGTCGGGATTTTCAAATCCAGTTTCTATAACTGGTCGGGATTTTCAAATCAAGTTTCTGTAACTGGTCTGTATTTTGAAATCCAGTTTATATAACTGGTCGGGATTTTCAAATCCAGTTTTTATAACTGGTCGGGATTTTCAAATCCAGTTTCTATAACTGGTCGGGATTTTCAAATCAAGTTTCTATAACTGGTCGGTATTTTGAAAGCCAGTTTCTATAACTGGTCGGGATTTTTAAATCCAGTTTTTATAACTGGTCGGGATTTTCAAATCCAGTTTCTATAACTGGTCGGGATTTTCAAATCCAGTTTGATAACTGGTCGGGATTTTCAAATCTAGTTTCTATAACTGGTCGGGATTTTCAAATCCAGTTTCTATAACTGGTCGGGATTTTCAAATCCAGTTTCTATATCTGGTCGGGATTTTCAAATCTAGTTTTTATAACTGGTCGTGATTTTCAAATCCAGTTTTTGTAACTAGTCGGGATTTTCAAAATTCAGTTTTTATAACTGGTCCGGATTTTCAAATCCAGTTTCTATAACTAGTCGGGATTTTCAAATCCAATTTTTATAACTGGTCGGGATTTTCAAATCCAGTTTCTATAACTGGTCGTCATTTCCAAATCTAGTGTCATAACTGGTCGGGATTTTCAAATCCAATTTCTATAACTGGTCGGGATTTTCAAATCCAGTTTTATAACTGGTCAGGATTTTCAAATGCAGTTTCTATAACTGGTCGGGATTTTTAAATCTAGTTTTATAACTGGTTGGGATTTTCAAATCCAGATTTATAACTGGTCGGGATTTTCAAATCCAGTTTCTATAACAGATCCCGATTTTCAAATTTAGTTTTATAATTGGTCGGGATTTTCAAATCCAGTGTTATAACTGATCAGGATTTTCAAATCCAGTTTCTATAACTGGTCGGGATTTTCAAATCCAGTTTTATAACTGGTCGGGATTTTCAAATCCAGTTTTTATAACTGGTCGGGATTTTCAAATCCAGTTTCTATAACTGGTTAGGATTTTCAAATCAAGTTTCTATAACTGGTCGGGATCTTCAAATCCAGTTTCTATAACTAGTTTTTATAATTGGTCGGGATTTTCAAATCCAGTGTTATAACTGATCAGGATTTTCAAATTCAGTTTCTATAACTCGTCGGGATTTTCAAATCCAGTTTTATAAATGGTCGGGATTTTCAAATCCATTTTCTATAACTGGTCGGGATTTTCAAATCCAGTTTTATAACTGGTCGGGATTTTCAAATCCATTTTCTATAACTGGTCGGGATTTTCTAATCTAGTTTTATAATTGGTCTGGATTTTCAAATCCGGTGTTATAACTGATCAGGATTTTCATATTCAGTTTCTATAACTCGTCGGGATTTTCAAATCCAGTTTTATAACTGGTCGGGATTTTCAAATCCAGTTTTTATAACTAGTCGGGATTTTCAAATTCAGTTTCTATAACTGGTCAGGATTTTCAAATCCAGTTTCTATAACTGGTCGATATTTTCAAATTCAGTTTTTATAACTGGTCGGGATTTTCAAATTCAGTGTTATAACTGGTCGGGATTTTCAACTCCAGTTTCTATAACTGGTCGGGATTTTGAAATTCAGTTTCTATAACTGGTTGGGATTTTCAAATCCAGTTTTTATAACTAGTCGGGATTTTCAAATCTAGTTTCTATAACTGGTCGGGATTTTCAAATCCAGTTTTATAACTGGTCGGGATTTTTAAATCCATTTTCTATAACAGGTCGGGATTTTCAAATGTAGTTTTATAATTAGTCGGGATTTTCAAATCCAGTGTTATAACTGATAAGGATTTTCAAATTCAGTTTCTATAACTCCTCGCGATTTTCAAATCCAGTTTTATAACTGGTCGGGATTTTCAAATCCAGTGTGGTCGGGATTTTCAAATTCAGTTTCTATAACTGGTCAGGATTTTCAAATCCAGTTTTTATAACTGGTCTGGATTTTCAAATTCAGTTTCTATAACTGGTCAGGATTTTCAAATCCAGTTTTTATAACTAGTCGGGATTTTCAAATCCAGTTTTTATAACTGGTCGGGATTTTCAAATTCAGTGTTATAACTGGTCGGGATTTTCAAATCCAGTTTCTATAACTGGTCGGGATTTTCAAATCCAGTTTTATAACTAGTCGGGATTTTCAAATCCATTTTCTATAACTGGTCGGGATTTTCAAATCTAGTTTTACAATTGGTCGGGATTTTCAAATCAAGTGTTATAACTGATCAGGATTTTCAAATCCAGTTTCTATAACTGATCGGGATTTTCAAATCCAGTTTTATAACTGGTCGGCATTTTCAAATCCAGTTTTTATAACCGGTCGGGATTTTCAAATTCAGTGTTATAACTGGTCGGGATTTTCAAATCCAGTTTCTATAACTGGTCGGGATTTTGAAATCCAGTTTCTATAACTGGTCGGGATTTTCAAATCCAGTGTTATAACTGATCAGGATTTTCAAATCCAGTTTCTATAACTGGTCGGGATTTTCAATTCCAGTTTTTATAACTGGTCGGGATTTTCAAATCCAGTTTCTATAACTGGTCAGGATTTTCAAATCAAGTTTCTATAACTGGTCGGGATTTTCAAATCCAGTTTTTATAACCGGTCGGGATTTTCAAATCTAGTTTCTATAACTGGTCGGGATTTTGAAATCTAGTTTCTATAACTGGTCGGGATTTTCAATTCCAGATTTTATAACTGGTCGGGATTTTCAAATCCAGTTTCTATAACTGATAGAGATTTTCAAATCCAGTTTCTATAACTGGTCGGGATTTTGAAATCCAGTTTCTATAACTGGTCGGGATTTTCAAATACAGTTTCTATAACTGGTCGAGATTTTCAAATCCAGTTTCTATAACTGGTCGGGATTTGCAACTCCAGTTTTTATAACTCGTCGGGATTTTCAAATCCAGTATCTATAACTGGTCGGAATTTTCAAATCTAGTGTCATAACTGGTCGGAATTTTTAAATCCAGTTTCTATAACTGGTCGGGATTTTCAAATCCAGTTTCTATAACTGGTCGTGATTTTCAAATCCAGTTTTTATAACTGGTCGGGATTTTCAAATTCAGTGTTATAACTGGTCGGGATTTTCAAATCCAGTATGTTTAACTGGTCGGAATTTTTAAATCTAGTGTTATAACTAGTCAGAATTTTTAAATCCAGTTTCTATAACTGGTCGGGATTTTCAAATCCAGTTTTATAACTGGTCAGGATTTTCAAATCCAGTTTCTATAACTGGTCGGGATTTTCAAATCCAGTTTTATAACTGGTCGGGATTTTCAAATCCAGTTTCTATAACTGGTCGGGATTTTTAAATCCAGTTTTATAATTGGTCGGGATTTTCAAATCCAGTTTTATAACTAGTCGGGATTTTCAAATCCAGTTTCTATAACTGGTCGGGATTTTCAAATCCAGTTTTATAATTGGTCGGAATTTTCAAATCTAGTGTTATAACTGATCATAATTTTAAAATCCAGTTTCTATAAATGGTCGGGATTTTCAAATTCAGTTTCTATAACTGGTCAGGATTTTCAAATCCAGTTTGTATAACTGGTCGGGATTTTCAAATGCAGTTTTTATAACTGGTCGGGATTTTCAAATTCAGTGTTATAACTGGTCGGGATTTTCAAATCCAGTTTCTATAACTGGTCGGGATTTTTAAATCAGTTTCTATAACTGATCGGGATTTTGAAATCCAGTTTCTATAACTGGTCGGGATTTTCAAATCTAGTTTTTATAACTGGTCGGGATTTTCAAATCCAGTTTTTGTAACTGGTCAGGATTTTCAAAATTCAGTTTTTACAACTGGTCGGGATTTTCAAATCCAGTTTCTATAACTGGTCGTGATTTCAAAATCTAGTGTCATAACTGGTAGGGATTTTTAAATCCAATTTCTATAACTGGTCGGGATTTTCAAATCCAGTTTTATAACTGGTCAGGATTTTCAAATGCAGTTTCTATAACTGGTCGGGATTTTTAAATCTTGTTTTATAACTGGTTGGGATTTTCAAATCCAGATTTATAACTGGTCGGGATTTTCAAATCCAGTTTCTATAACAGGTCCCGATTTTTAAATCTAGTTTTATAATTGGTCGGGATTTTCAAATCCAGTGTTATAACTGATCAGGATTTTCAAATCCAGTTTCTATAACTGGTCGGGATTTTTAAATCCAATTTTATAACTGGTCGAGATTTTCAAATCCAGTTTTTATACCAGGTCGGGATTTTCAAATCCAGTTTCTATAACTGGTCAGGATTTTCAAATCAAGTTTCTATAACTGGTCGGGATTTTCAAATCCAGTTTTTATAACCGGTCGGGATTTTCAAATTCAGTGTTATAACTGGTCGGGATTTTCAAATCCAGTTTCTATAACTGGTCGGGATTTTCAAATCCAGTTTCTATAATTGGTCGGGATGTTGAAATCCAGTTTCTATAACTGGTCGGGATTTTCAATTCCAGATTTTATAACTGGTCGGGATTTTCAAATCCAGATCTTATATCTGGTTGGGATTTTCAAATCCAGTTTCTATAACTGGTCGAGATTTTCAAATCCAGTTTCTATAACTGGTCGTGATTTTCAAATCCAGTTTCTATAACTGGTCGGGATTTTCAACTCTAGTTTTTATAACTGGTCGGGATTTTCAATTCCAGTTTTATAACTGGTCAGGATTTTCAAATCCATTTTCTATAACTGGTCGGGATTTTCAAATCTAGTTTTATAATTGGTCGGGATTTTCAAATCCAGTGTTATAACTGATCAGGATTTTCAAATTCAGTTTCTATAACTCGTCGGGATTTTCAAATCCAGTTTTATAACTGGTCGGGATTTTCAAATCCAGTTTTAATAACTGGTCGGAATTTTCAAATCCAGTTTTTATAACTGGTCGGGATTTTCAAATTCAGTGTTATAACTAGTCGGGATTTTCAACTCCAGTTTCTATAACTGGTCGGGATTTTGAAATCCAGTTTCTATATCTGGTCGGGATTTTCAAATCTAGTTTTTATAACTGGTCGGGATTTTCAAATCCAGTTTTTGTAACTAGTCGGGATTTTCAAAATTCAGTTTTTACAACTGGTCGGGATTTTCAAATCCAGTTTCTATAACTAGTCGGGATTTTCAAATCCAATTTTTATAACTGGTCGGGATTTTCAAATCCAGTTTCTATAACTGGTCGTCATTTCCAAATCTAGTGTCATAACTGGTCGGGATTTTCAAATCCAATTTCTATAACTGGTCGGGATTTTCAAATCCAGTTTTATAACTGGTCAGGATTTTCAAATGCAGTTTCTATAACTGGTCGGGATTTTCAAATCCAGTGTTATAACTGATCAGGATTTTCAAATTCAGTTTCTATAACTCGTCGGGATTTTCAAATCCAGTTTTATAACTGGTCGGGATTTTCAAATCCAGTTTTAATAACTGGTCGGAATTTTCAAATCCAGTTTTTATAACTGGTCGGGATTTTCAAATTCAGTGTTATAACTAGTCGGGATTTTCAACTCCAGTTTCTATAACTGGTTGGGATTTTGAAATCCAGTTTCTATATCTGGTCGGGATTTTCAAATCTAGTTTTTATAACTAGTCGGGATTTTCAAATCCAGTTTTTGTAACTAGTCGGGATTTTCAAAATTCAGTTTTTACAACTGGTCGGGATTTTCAAATCCAGTTTCTATAACTAGTCGGGATTTTCAAATCCAATTTTTATAACTGGTCGGGATTTTCAAATCCAGTTTCTATAACTGGTCGTCATTTCCAAATCTAGTGTCATAACTGGTCGGGATTTTCAAATCCAATTTCTATAACTGGTCGGGATTTTCAAATCCAGTTTTATAACTGGTCAGGATTTTCAAATGCAGTTTCTATAACTGGTCAGGATTTTTAAATCTAGTTTTATAACTGGTTGGGATTTTCAAATCCAGATTTATAACTGGTCGGGATTTTCAAATCCAGTTTCTATAACAGATCCCGATTTTCAAATTTAGTTTTATAATTGGTCGGGATTTTCAAATCCAGTGTTATAACTGATCAGGATTTTCAAATCCAGTTTCTATAACTGGTCGGGATTTTCAAATCTAGTTTTATAACTGGTCGGGATTTTCAAATCCAGTTTTTATAACTGGTCGGGATTTTAAAATCAAGTTTCTATAACTGGTCAGGATTTTCAAATCAAGTTTCTATAACTGGTCGGAATCTTCAAATCCAGTTTCTATAACTAGTTTTTATAATTGGTCGGGATTTTCAAATCCAGTGTTATAACTGATCAGGATTTTCAAATTCAGTTTCTATAAATCGTCGGGATTTTCAAATCCAGTTTTATAAATGGTCGGGATTTTCAAATCCATTTTCTATAACTGGTCGGGATTTTCAAATCCAGTTTTATAACTGGTCGGGATTTTAAAATCCATTTTCTATAACTGGTCGGGATTTTTAAATCTAGTTTTATAATTGGTCGGGATTTTCAAATCCGGTGTTATAACTGATCAGGATTTTCATATTCAGTTTCTATAACTCGTCGGGATTTTCAAATCCAGTTTTATAACTGGTCGGGATTTTAAAATCCAGTTTTTATAACTAGTCGGGATTTTCAAATTCAGTTTCTATAACTGGTCAGGATTTTCAAATCCAGTTTCTATAACTGGTCGGGATTTTCAAATTCAGTTTTTATAACTGGTCGGGATTTTCAAATTCAGTGTTATAACTGGTCGGGATTTTCAACTCCAGTTTCTATAACTGGTCGGGATTTTGAAATCCAGTTTCTATAACTGGTTGGGATTTTCAAATATAGTTTTTATAACTAGTCGGGATTTTCAAATCCAGTTTCTATAACTGGTCGGGATTTTCAAATCCAGTTTTATAACTGGTCGGGATTTTCAAATCCAGTTTTTATAACTGGTCGGGATTTTCAAATCCAGTTTTATAACTAGTCGGGATTTTCAAATCCAGTTTCTATAACTGGTCGGGATTTTCAAATCCAGTTTTATAATTGGTCGGAATTTTCAAATCTAGTGTTATAACTGATCATAATTTTCAAATCCAGTTTCTATAAATGGTCGGGATTTTCAAATTCAGTTTCTATAACTGGTCAGGATTTTCAAATCCAGTTTCTATAACTGGTCGGGATTTTCAAATCTAGTGTCATAACTGGTCGGAATTTTCAAATCCAGTTTTATAACTGGTCGGGATTTTCAAATCCAGTTTCTATAACAGGTCGGGATTTTCAAATCTAGTTTTATAATTGGTCTGGATTTTCAAATCCAGTGTTATAACTGATCAGGATTTTCAAATTTAGTTTCTATAACTCGTCGGGATTTTCAAATCCAGTTTTTATAACTGGTCGGGATTTTCAAATTCAGTGTTATAACTGGTCAGGATTTTCAAATCCAGTTTCTATAAATGGTCGGGATTTTCAAATCCATTTTCTATAACTGGTCGGGATTTTCAAATCCAGTTTTATAACTGGTCGGGATTTTCAAATCCATTTTCTATAACTGGTCGGGATTTTCTAATCTAGTTTTATAATTGGTCTGGATTTTCAAATCCGGTGTTATAACTGATCAGGATTTTCATATTCAGTTTCTATAACTCGTCGGGATTTTCAAATCCAGTTTTATAACTGGTCGGGATTTTCAAATCCAGTTTTTATAACTAGTCGGGATTTTCAAATTCAGTTTCTATAACTGGTCAGGATTTTCAAATCCAGTTTCTATAACTGGTCGATATTTTCAAATTCAGTTTTTATAACTGGTCGGGATTTTCAAATTCAGTGTTATAACTGGTCGGGATTTTCAACTCCAGTTTCTATAACTGGTCGGGATTTTGAAATTCAGTTTCTATAACTGGTTGGGATTTTCAAATCCAGTTTTTATAACTAGTCGGGATTTTCAAATCTAGTTTCTATAACTGGTCGGGATTTTCAAATCCAGTTTTATAACTGGTCGGGATTTTTAAATCCATTTTCTATAACAGGTCGGGATTTTCAAATGTAGTTTTATAATTAGTCGGGATTTTCAAATCCAGTGTTATAACTGATAAGGATTTTCAAATTCAGTTTCTATAACTCCTCGCGATTTTCAAATCCAGTTTTATAACTTGTCGGGATTTTCAAATCCAGTGTGGTCGGGATTTTCAAATTCAGTTTCTATAACTGGTCAGGATTTTCAAATCCAGTTTTTATAACTGGTCTGGATTTTCAAATTCAGTTTCTATAACTGGTCAGGATTTTCAAATCCAGTTTTTATAACTAGTCGGGATTTTCAAATCCAGTTTTTATAACTGGTCGGGATTTTCAAATTCAGTGTTATAACTGGTCGGGATTTTCAAATCCAGTTTCTATAACTGGTCGGGATTTTCAAATCCAGTTTTATAACTAGTCGGGATTTTCAAATCCATTTTCTATAACTGGTCGGGATTTTCAAATCTAGTTTTACAATTGGTCGGGATTTTCAAATCAAGTGTTATAACTGATCAGGATTTTCAAATCCAGTTTCTATAACTGATCGGGATTTTCAAATCCAGTTTTATAACTGGTCGGCATTTTCAAATCCAGTTTTTATAACCGGTCGGGATTTTCAAATTCAGTGTTATAACTGGTCGGGATTTTCAAATCCAGTTTCTATAACTGGTCGGGATTTTGAAATCCAGTTTCTATAACTGGTCGGGATTTTCAAATCCAGTGTTATAACTGATCAGGATTTTCAAATCCAGTTTCTATAACTGGTCGGGATTTTCAATTCCAGTTTTTATAACTGGTCGGGATTTTCAAATCCAGTTTCTATAACTGGTCAGGATTTTCAAATCAAGTTTCTATAACTGGTCGGGATTTTCAAATCCAGTTTTTATAACCGGTCGGGATTTTCAAATCTAGTTTCTATAACTGGTCGGGATTTTGAAATCTAGTTTCTATAACTGGTCGGGATTTTCAATTCCAGATTTTATAACTGGTCGGGATTTTCAAATCCAGTTTCTATAACTGATAGAGATTTTCAAATCCAGTTTCTATAACTGGTCGGGATTTTGAAATCCAGTTTCTATAACTGGTCGGGATTTTCAAATACAGTTTCTATAACTGGTCGAGATTTTCAAATCCAGTTTCTATAACTGGTCGGGATTTGCAACTCCAGTTTTTATAACTCGTCGGGATTTTCAAATCCAGTATCTATAACTGGTCGGAATTTTCAAATCTAGTGTCATAACTGGTCGGAATTTTTAAATCCAGTTTCTATAACTGGTCGGGATTTTCAAATCCAGTTTCTATAACTGGTCGTGATTTTCAAATCCAGTTTTTATAACTGGTCGGGATTTTCAAATTCAGTGTTATAACTGGTCGGGATTTTCAAATCCAGTATGTTTAACTGGTCGGAATTTTTAAATCTAGTGTTATAACTAGTCAGAATTTTTAAATCCAGTTTCTATAACTGGTCGGGATTTTCAAATCCAGTTTTATAACTGGTCAGGATTTTCAAATCCAGTTTCTATAACTGGTCGGGATTTTCAAATCCAGTTTTATAACTGGTCGGGATTTTCAAATCCAGTTTCTATAACTGGTCGGGATTTTTAAATCCAGTTTTATAATTGGTCGGGATTTTCAAATCCAGTTTTATAACTAGTCGGGATTTTCAAATCCAGTTTCTATAACTGGTCGGGATTTTCAAATCCAGTTTTATAATTGGTCGGAATTTTCAAATCTAGTGTTATAACTGATCATAATTTTAAAATCCAGTTTCTATAAATGGTCGGGATTTTCAAATTCAGTTTCTATAACTGGTCAGGATTTTCAAATCCAGTTTGTATAACTGGTCGGGATTTTCAAATGCAGTTTTTATAACTGGTCGGGATTTTCAAATTCAGTGTTATAACTGGTCGGGATTTTCAAATCCAGTTTCTATAACTGGTCGGGATTTTTAAATCAGTTTCTATAACTGATCGGGATTTTGAAATCCAGTTTCTATAACTGGTCGGGATTTTCAAATCTAGTTTTTATAACTGGTCGGGATTTTCAAATCCAGTTTTTGTAACTGGTCAGGATTTTCAAAATTCAGTTTTTACAACTGGTCGGGATTTTCAAATCCAGTTTCTATAACTGGTCGTGATTTCAAAATCTAGTGTCATAACTGGTAGGGATTTTTAAATCCAATTTCTATAACTGGTCGGGATTTTCAAATCCAGTTTTATAACTGGTCAGGATTTTCAAATGCAGTTTCTATAACTGGTCGGGATTTTTAAATCTTGTTTTATAACTGGTTGGGATTTTCAAATCCAGATTTATAACTGGTCGGGATTTTCAAATCCAGTTTCTATAACAGGTCCCGATTTTTAAATCTAGTTTTATAATTGGTCGGGATTTTCAAATCCAGTGTTATAACTGATCAGGATTTTCAAATCCAGTTTCTATAACTGGTCGGGATTTTTAAATCCAATTTTATAACTGGTCGAGATTTTCAAATCCAGTTTTTATACCAGGTCGGGATTTTCAAATCCAGTTTCTATAACTGGTCAGGATTTTCAAATCAAGTTTCTATAACTGGTCGGGATTTTCAAATCCAGTTTTTATAACCGGTCGGGATTTTCAAATTCAGTGTTATAACTGGTCGGGATTTTCAAATCCAGTTTCTATAACTGGTCGGGATTTTCAAATCCAGTTTCTATAATTGGTCGGGATGTTGAAATCCAGTTTCTATAACTGGTCGGGATTTTCAATTCCAGATTTTATAACTGGTCGGGATTTTCAAATCCAGATCTTATATCTGGTTGGGATTTTCAAATCCAGTTTCTATAACTGGTCGAGATTTTCAAATCCAGTTTCTATAACTGGTCGTGATTTTCAAATCCAGTTTCTATAACTGGTCGGGATTTTCAACTCTAGTTTTTATAACTGGTCGGGATTTTCAATTCCAGTTTTATAACTGGTCAGGATTTTCAAATCCATTTTCTATAACTGGTCGGGATTTTCAAATCTAGTTTTATAATTGGTCGGGATTTTCAAATCCAGTGTTATAACTGATCAGGATTTTCAAATTCAGTTTCTATAACTCGTCGGGATTTTCAAATCCAGTTTTATAACTGGTCGGGATTTTCAAATCCAGTTTTAATAACTGGTCGGAATTTTCAAATCCAGTTTTTATAACTGGTCGGGATTTTCAAATTCAGTGTTATAACTAGTCGGGATTTTCAACTCCAGTTTCTATAACTGGTCGGGATTTTGAAATCCAGTTTCTATATCTGGTCGGGATTTTCAAATCTAGTTTTTATAACTGGTCGGGATTTTCAAATCCAGTTTTTGTAACTAGTCGGGATTTTCAAAATTCAGTTTTTACAACTGGTCGGGATTTTCAAATCCAGTTTCTATAACTAGTCGGGATTTTCAAATCCAATTTTTATAACTGGTCGGGATTTTCAAATCCAGTTTCTATAACTGGTCGTCATTTCCAAATCTAGTGTCATAACTGGTCGGGATTTTCAAATCCAATTTCTATAACTGGTCGGGATTTTCAAATCCAGTTTTATAACTGGTCAGGATTTTCAAATGCAGTTTCTATAACTGGTCGGGATTTTCAAATCCAGTGTTATAACTGATCAGGATTTTCAAATTCAGTTTCTATAACTCGTCGGGATTTTCAAATCCAGTTTTATAACTGGTCGGGATTTTCAAATCCAGTTTTAATAACTGGTCGGAATTTTCAAATCCAGTTTTTATAACTGGTCGGGATTTTCAAATTCAGTGTTATAACTAGTCGGGATTTTCAACTCCAGTTTCTATAACTGGTTGGGATTTTGAAATCCAGTTTCTATATCTGGTCGGGATTTTCAAATCTAGTTTTTATAACTAGTCGGGATTTTCAAATCCAGTTTTTGTAACTAGTCGGGATTTTCAAAATTCAGTTTTTACAACTGGTCGGGATTTTCAAATCCAGTTTCTATAACTAGTCGGGATTTTCAAATCCAATTTTTATAACTGGTCGGGATTTTCAAATCCAGTTTCTATAACTGGTCGTCATTTCCAAATCTAGTGTCATAACTGGTCGGGATTTTCAAATCCAATTTCTATAACTGGTCGGGATTTTCAAATCCAGTTTTATAACTGGTCAGGATTTTCAAATGCAGTTTCTATAACTGGTCAGGATTTTTAAATCTAGTTTTATAACTGGTTGGGATTTTCAAATCCAGATTTATAACTGGTCGGGATTTTCAAATCCAGTTTCTATAACAGATCCCGATTTTCAAATTTAGTTTTATAATTGGTCGGGATTTTCAAATCCAGTGTTATAACTGATCAGGATTTTCAAATCCAGTTTCTATAACTGGTCGGGATTTTCAAATCTAGTTTTATAACTGGTCGGGATTTTCAAATCCAGTTTTTATAACTGGTCGGGATTTTAAAATCAAGTTTCTATAACTGGTCAGGATTTTCAAATCAAGTTTCTATAACTGGTCGGAATCTTCAAATCCAGTTTCTATAACTAGTTTTTATAATTGGTCGGGATTTTCAAATCCAGTGTTATAACTGATCAGGATTTTCAAATTCAGTTTCTATAAATCGTCGGGATTTTCAAATCCAGTTTTATAAATGGTCGGGATTTTCAAATCCATTTTCTATAACTGGTCGGGATTTTCAAATCCAGTTTTATAACTGGTCGGGATTTTAAAATCCATTTTCTATAACTGGTCGGGATTTTTAAATCTAGTTTTATAATTGGTCGGGATTTTCAAATCCGGTGTTATAACTGATCAGGATTTTCATATTCAGTTTCTATAACTCGTCGGGATTTTCAAATCCAGTTTTATAACTGGTCGGGATTTTAAAATCCAGTTTTTATAACTAGTCGGGATTTTCAAATTCAGTTTCTATAACTGGTCAGGATTTTCAAATCCAGTTTCTATAACTGGTCGGGATTTTCAAATTCAGTTTTTATAACTGGTCGGGATTTTCAAATTCAGTGTTATAACTGGTCGGGATTTTCAACTCCAGTTTCTATAACTGGTCGGGATTTTGAAATCCAGTTTCTATAACTGGTTGGGATTTTCAAATATAGTTTTTATAACTAGTCGGGATTTTCAAATCCAGTTTCTATAACTGGTCGGGATTTTCAAATCCAGTTTTATAACTGGTCGGGATTTTCAAATCCAGTTTTTATAACTGGTCGGGATTTTCAAATCCAGTTTTATAACTAGTCGGGATTTTCAAATCCAGTTTCTATAACTGGTCGGGATTTTCAAATCCAGTTTTATAATTGGTCGGAATTTTCAAATCTAGTGTTATAACTGATCATAATTTTCAAATCCAGTTTCTATAAATGGTCGGGATTTTCAAATTCAGTTTCTATAACTGGTCAGGATTTTCAAATCCAGTTTCTATAACTGGTCGGGATTTTCAAATCTAGTGTCATAACTGGTCGGAATTTTCAAATCCAGTTTTATAACTGGTCGGGATTTTCAAATCCAGTTTCTATAACAGGTCGGGATTTTCAAATCTAGTTTTATAATTGGTCTGGATTTTCAAATCCAGTGTTATAACTGATCAGGATTTTCAAATTTAGTTTCTATAACTCGTCGGGATTTTCAAATCCAGTTTTTATAACTGGTCGGGATTTTCAAATTCAGTGTTATAACTGGTCAGGATTTTCAAATCCAGTTTCTATAACTGGTCGGGATTTTCAAATCCAGTTTTTGTAACTAGTCGGGATTTTCAAAATTCAGTTTTTATAACTGGTCGGGATTTTCAAATCCAGTTTCTATAACTAGTCGGGATTTTCAAATCCAATTTTTATAACTGGTCGGGATTTTCAAATCCAGTTTCTATAACTGGTCGTCATTTCCAAATCTAGTGTCATAACTGGTCGGGATTTTCAAATCCAATTTCTATAACTGGTCGGTATTTTCAAATCTAGTTTTATAACTGGTCAGGATTTTCAAATGCAGTTTCTATAACTGGTCGGGATTTTAAAATCTAGTTTTATAACTGGTTGGGATTTTCAAATCCAGATTTATAACTGGTCGGGATTTTCAAATCCAGTTTCTATAACAGATCCCGATTTTCAAATTTAGTTTTATAATTGGTCGGGATTTTCAAATCCAGTGTTATAACTGATCAGGATTTTCAAATCCAGTTTCTATAACTGGTCGGGATTTTCAAATCCAGTTTTATAACTGGTCGGGATTTTCAAATCCAGTTTTTATAACTGGTCGGGATTTTCAAATCCAGTTTTATAACTGGTCGGGATTTTCAAATCCAGTTTCTATAACTGGTCGGGATTTTTAAATCCAGTTTTATAATTGGTCCGGATTTTCAAATCCAGTTTTATAACTAGTCGGGATTTTCAAATCCAGTTTCTATAACTGGTCGGGATTTTCAAATCCAGTTTTATAATTAGTCGGAATTTTCAAATCTAGTGTTATAACTGATCATAATTTTCAAATCCAGTTTCTATAAATGGTCGGGATTTTCAAATTCAATTTCTATAACTGGTCAGGATTTTCAAATCCAGTTTCTATAACTGGTCGGGATTTTCAAATCCAGTTTCTATAACTGGTCGGGATTTTCAAATCTAGTGTCATAACTGGTCGAAATTTTCAAATCCAGTTTTATAACTGGTCGGGATTTTCAAATCCAGTTTCTATAACAGGTCGGGATTTTCAAATCTAGTTTTATAATTGGTCTGGATTTTCAAATCCAGTGTTATAACTGATCAGGATTTTCAAATTTAGTTTCTATAACTCGTCGGGATTTTCAAATCCAGTTTTTATAACTGGTCGGGATTTTCAAATTCAGTGTTATAACTGGTCGGGATTTTCAAATCCAGTTTCTATAACTGGTCGGGATTTTCAAATCCAATTTCTAAAACTGGTCGGTATTTTGAAATCGAGTTTCTATAACTGGTCGGGATTTTCAAATCCAGTTTTTATAACTGGTCGGGATTTTCAAATCCAGTTTCTATAACTGGTCGGGATTTTCAAATCCAGTTTTATAACTAGTCGGGATTTTCAAATCTAGTTTCTATAACTGGTCGGGATTTTCAAATCCAGTTTCTATAACTGGTCGGGATTTTCAAATCAAGTTTCTATAACTAGTCTGTATTTTGAAATCCAGTTTATATAACTGGTCGGGATTTTCAAATCCAGTTTTTATAACTGGTCGGGATTTTCAAATCCAGTTTCTATAACTGGTCGGGATTTTCAAATCAAGTTTCTATAACTGGTCGGTATTTTGAAAGCCAGTTTCTATAACTGATCAGGATTTTCAAATTTAGTTTCTATAACTCGTCGGGATTTTCAAATCCAGTTTTTATAACTGGTCGGGATTTTCAAATTCAGTGTTATAACTGGTCGGGATTTTCAAATCCAGTTTCTATAACTGGTCGGGATTTTCAAATCCAATTTCTAAAACTGGTCGGTATTTTGAAATCGAGTTTCTATAACTGGTCGGGATTTTCAAATCCAGTTTTTATAACTGGTCGGGATTTTCAAATCCAGTTTCTATAACTGGTCGGGATTTTCAAATCCAGTTTTATAACTAGTCGGGATTTTCAAATCGAGTTTCTATAACTGGTCGGGATTTTCAAATCCAGTTTCTATAACTGGTCGGGATTTTCAAATCAAGTTTCTATAACTGGTCTGTATTTTGAAATCCAGTTTATATAACTGGTCGGGATTTTCAAATCCAGTTTTTATAACTGGTCGGGATTTTCAAATCCAGTTTCTATAACTGGTCGAGATTTTCAAATCAAGTTTCTATAACTGGTCGGTATTTTGAAAGCCAGTTTCTATAACTGGTCGGGATTTTTAAATCCAGTTTTTATAACTGGTCGGGATTTTCAAATCCAGTTTCTATAACTGGTCGGGATTTTCAAATCCAGTTTTATAACTGGTCGGGATTTTCAAATCTAGTTTCTATAACTGGTCGGGATTTTCAAATCCAGTTTCTATAACTGGTCGGGATTTTCAAATCCAGTTTCTATATCTGGTCGGGATTTTCAAATCTAGTTTTTATAACTGGTCGGGATTTTCAAATCCAGTTTTTGTAACTAGTCGGGATTTTCAAAATTCAGTTTTTATAATTGGTCCGGATTTTCAAATCCAGTTTCTATAACTAGTCGGGATTTTCAAATCCAATTTTTATAACTGGTCGGGATTTTCAAATCCAGTTTCTATAACTGGTCGTCATTTCCAAATCTAGTGTCATAACTGGTCGGGATTTTCAAATCCAATTTCTATAACTGGTCGGGATTTTCAAATCCAGTTTTATAACTGGTCAGGATTTTCAAATGCAGTTTCTATAACTGGTCGGGATTTTTAAATCTAGTTTTATAACTGGTTGGGATTTTCAAATCCAGATTTATAACTGGTCGAGATTTTCAAATCCAGTTTCTATAACAGATCCCGATTTTCAAATTTAGTTTTATAATTGGTCGGGATTTTCAAATCCAGTGTTATAACTGATCAGGATTTTCAAATCCAGTTTCTATAACTGGTCGGGATTTTCAAATCCAATTTTATAACTGGTCGGGATTTTCAAATTCAGTTTTTATAACTGGTCGGGATTTTCAAATCCAGTTTCTATAACTTGTCAGGATTTTCAAATCAAGTTTCTATAACTGGTCGGGATCTTCAAATCCAGTTTCTATAACTAGTTTTTATAATTGGTCGGGATTTTCAAATCCAGTGTTATAACTGATCAGGATTTTCAAATTCAGTTTCTATAACTCGTCGGGATTTTCAAATCCAGTTTTATAAATGGTCGGGATTTTCAAATCCATTTTCTATAACTGGTCGGGATTTTCAAATCCAGTTTTATAACTGGTCGGGATTTTCAAATCCATTTTCTATAACTGGTCGGGATTTTCAAATCTAGTTTTATAATTGGTCTGGATTTTCAAATCCGGTGTTATAACTGATCAGGATTTTCATATTCAGTTTCTATAACTCGTCGGGATTTTCAAATCCAGTTTTATAACTGGTCGGGATTTTCAAATCCAGTTTTTATAACTAGTCGGGATTTTCAAATTCAGTTTCTATAACTGGTCAGGATTTTCAAATCCAGTTTCTATAACTGGTCGGGATTTTCAAATTCAGTTTTTATAACTGGTCGGGATTTTCAAATTCAGTGTTATAACTGGTCGGGATTTTCAACTCCAGTTTCTATAACTGGTCGGGATTTTGAAATCCAGTTTCTATAACTGGTTGGGATTTTCAAATCCAGTTTTTATAACTAGTCGGGATTTTCAAATCTAGTTTCTATAACTGGTCGGGATTTTCAAATCCAGTTTTATAACTGGTCGGGATTTTTAAATCCATTTTCTATAACAGGTCGGGATTTTCAAATCTAGTTTTATAATTAGTCGGGATTTTCAAATCCAGTGTTATAACTGATAAGGATTTTCAAATTCAGTTTCTATAACTCCTCGCGATTTTCAAATCCAGTTTTATAACTGGTCGGGATTTTCAAATCCAGTTTAGTCGGGATTTTCAAATTCAGTTTCTATAACTGGTCAGGATTTTCAAATCCAGTTTTTATAACTGGTCTGGATTTTCAAATTCAGTTTCTATAACTGGTCAGGATTTTCAAATCCAGTTTTTATAACTAGTCGGGATTTTCAAATCCAGTTTTTATAACTGGTCGGGATTTTCAAATTCAGTGTTATAACTGGTCGGGATTTTCAAATCCAGTTTCTATAACTGGTCGGGATTTTGAAATCCAGTTTCTATAACTGGTCGGGATTTTCAAATCCAGTGTTATAACTGATCAGGATTTTCAAATCCAGTTTCTATAACTGGTCGGGATTTTCAAATCCAGTTTTATAACTGGTCGGGATTTTCAAATCCAGTTTTTATAACTGGTCGGGATTTTCAAATCCAGTTTCTATAACTGGTCAGGATTTTCAAATCAAGTTTCTATAACTGGTCGGGATTTTCAAATCCAGTTTTTATAACCGGTCGGGATTTTCAAATCTAGTTTCTATAACTGGTCGGGATTTTGAAATCTAGTTTCTATAACTGGTCGGGATTTTCAATTCCAGATTTTATAACTGGTCGGGATTTTCAAATCCAGTTTCTATAACTGATAGGGATTTTCAAATCCAGTTTCTATAACTGGTCGGGATTTTGAAATCCAGTTTCTATAACTGGTCGGGATTTTCAAATACAGTTTCTATAACTGGTCGAGATTTTCAAATCCAGTTTCTATAACTGGTCGGGATTTGCAACTCCAGTTTTTATAACTCGTCGGGATTTTCAAATCCAGTATCTATAACTGGTCGGAATTTTCAAATCTAGTGTCATAACTGGTCGGAATTTTTAAATCCAGTTTCTATAACTGGTCGGGATTTTCAAATCCAGTTTCTATAACTGGTCGTGATTTTCAAATCCAGTTTTTATAACTGGTCGGGATTTTCAAATTCAGTGTTATAACTGGTCGGGATTTTCAAATCCAGTATGTATAACTGGTCGGAATTTTTAAATCTAGTGTTATAACTAGTCAGAATTTTTAAATCCAGTTTCTATAACTGGTCGGGATTTTCAAATCCAGTTTTATAACTGGTCAGGATTTTCAAATCCAGTTTCTATAACTGGTCGGGATTTTCAAATCCAGTTTTATAACTGGTCGGGATTTTCAAATCCAGTTTCTATAACTGGTCGGGATTTTTAAATCCAGTTTTATAATTGGTCGGGATTTTCAAATCCAGTTTTATAACTAGTCGGGATTTTCAAATCCAGTTTCTATAACTGGTCGGGATTTTCAAATCCAGTTTTATAATTGGTCGGAATTTTCAAATCTAGTGTTATAACTGATCATAATTTTAAAATCCAGTTTCTATAAATGGTCGGGATTTTCAAATTCAGTTTCTATAACTGGTCAGGATTTTCAAATCCAGTTTGTATAACTGGTCGGGATTTTCAAATGCAGTTTTTATAACTGGTCGGGATTTTCAAATTCAGTGTTATAACTGGTCGGGATTTTCAAATCCAGTTTCTATAACTGGTCGGGATTTTTAAATCAGTTTCTATAACTGATCGGGATTTTGAAATCCAGTTTCTATAACTGGTCGGGATTTTCAAATCTAGTTTTTATAACTGGTCGGGATTTTCAAATCCAGTTTTTGTAACTGGTCGGGATTTTCAAAATTCAGTTTTTACAACTGGTCGGGTTTTTCAAATCCAGTTTCTATAACTGGTCGTGATTTCAAAATCTAGTGTCATAACTGGTAGGGATTTTTAAATCCAATTTCTATAACTGGTCGGGATTTTCAAATCCAGTTTTATAACTGGTCAGGATTTTCAAATGCAGTTTCTATAACTGGTCGGGATTTTTAAATCTTGTTTTATAACTGGTTGGGATTTTCAAATCCAGATTTATAACTGGTCGGGATTTTCAAATCCAGTTTCTATAACAGGTCCCGATTTTTAAATCTAGTTTTATAAATGGTCGGGATTTTCAAATCCAGTGTTATAACTGATCAGGATTTTCAAATCCAGTTTCTATAACTGGTCGGGATTTTTAAATCCAATTTTATAACTGGTCGAGATTTTCAAATCCAGTTTTTATACCAGGTCGGGATTTTCAAATCCAGTTTCTATAACTGGTCAGGATTTTCAAATCAAGTTTCTATAACTGGTCGGGATTTTCAAATCCAGTTTTTATAACCGGTCGGGATTTTCAAATTCAGTCTTATAACTGGTCGGGATTTTCAAATCCAGTTTCTATAACTGGTCGGGATTTTCAAATCCAGTTTCTATAATTGGTCGGGATGTTGAAATCCAGTTTCTATAACTGGTCGGGATTTTCAATTCCAGATTTTATAACTGGTCGGGATTTTCAAATCCAGATCTTATATCTGGTTGGGATTTTCAAATCCAGTTTCTATAACTGGTCGAGATTTTCAAATCCAGTTTCTATAACTGGTCGTGATTTTCAAATCCAGTTTGTATAACTGGTCGGGATTTTCAACTCTAGTTTTTAAAACTGGTCGGGATTTTCAAATCCAGTTTTATAACTGGTCAGGATTTTCAAATCCATTTTCTATAACTGGTCGGGATTTTCAAATCTAGTTTTATAATTGGTCGGGATTTTCAAATCCAGTGTTATAACTGATCAGGATTTTCAAATTCAGTTTTTATAACTCGTCGGGATTTTCA